>NC_050184.1:35738862-35847299 GCF_008315115.2 Sander lucioperca
ACCAGTAGCGGTTTTTAGTACGGGTCTGTGTGTGTGTGTGTGTGTGTGTGTCCCGGGGCAGCATTTTTTCATGACACCCATGTGGCACGAGCACTTAAAAAAAATCCCTCTGCACCGCGAAGCTGCGTGAGAAGGGAAAGGAGGGGGGGGGCTTAAACAGACTCTGTTGAGAACTAAAAGTAGGCTAGATAGTAGAAGTTCGCGAAAGCAATCCAACTTGGTAAAAAAAAGACAATGCTGCTCTGCCAAATGTCTTCAAAGGAATGAAACGTTGATGATGAAGAAGAGTGATTTAATAGTGATGAAGAGATGGTGCACTCACAGGCCGGTGGGCAGCTGGATCCACGCTACCCCACACCCTGGGATGATCCAGCTCTGTGGCTCGGCACGCTATTTAGGATTCACAAGGAGGAGAGGCACGCACGGCTGTGTGTGTGTGTGTGTGTGTGTGTGTGTGTGTGTGTGTGCGTGCGTGCGTGTGTGTGTGTGAATTGGTGTGTATGTGTGTGTGTGTGTGTGTGTGTGTGTGTGTGTGTGTGTGTGTGTGTGTGTGTGTGTGTGTGTGTGTGTGTGTGTGTGTGTGTGTATATCTTGTACTATGTATTCAGGTCATTTTTTTATATTTTATTCAAATTATATTGATAGTTTTTATGAGAAGAGAGGACCAGGGCAAAGCACATTTCATTACATTCTCTCTGTACTTTGTACTTTTAAATGCACATGACAATACACTTGAACTTGAAGTTATTATGGTCTGTTTCTGCCTGTTGACTCATTAAAGGAGCGCTCTAGATTTCGGGGGACTGGCCCGGAGCCTGAGACGCTTCTACTGGAGGCTGCTGCATGTCATGGTGAGTGCTGATTGGCTGATACTCGTCTAACATCATTTTCTATAAAAGTGAAGGTTTCCAGAAATATAAATATAACAAAAACAAAAACTGAGCAATTTACGGATTTTAAGCCCATGTTGCAGGTTAACCACCACCGTTGATTAATGGGTACATATAGTACTCAAGGTATGTATATCATTTTTAAAATGTCTTCAAATCGTGTTAAAGGCCTTTTTTTTGTTTTTGGTATTGGCGGGTTTTGTAAACGCAATTTGGTGATGAGGTCACGTTGGGGAGGCGTGGAGGAGACTAGCCTCAGTCTAGTACTGGAACTATGGCGACTGACTGGGATGAGGAAGAGGTGGCAACAACTACTAATAACATGTACGATGGCCAGCAGCCGTATAATTTCGAACCTGTCAGACATGAGAGGGCAAATAAGGAATTACTGAGAACTGATGGCCGTCAAAGCCAATTAAATACATGGTTCTAGGAGAATGAGTGGAGAGTTGCTGAAGTGTCCTGGTGAGTTGCTGTCATTTACCAATGCAGCAACGAGCGCTGGAGCTAGTCTTCCAACAGCAGTGTATATTTACTGTCAGTGAATAGCACTGAGTGAAAGTCAAGGTTTTCTTTATATCTAGTGACAGTGGTCATGTCGTTAGTTCAGATAAGTACCGGTAATCTAACTAGATCTAGAAATAGAAGGCATCATGCTAGCTATGAGCTAACTTGCCAGTCCCACCTGTGAAATACCTCCCCCACCCCCCAAGATAATCCCTAATTAAATCTTTCCCCTGACGTTGTAAACACATGTCCGATTAGATATCCCACGTTTTGATGGTAGCCTACTAGCTCCATAACAACATGTTTGCCTAGAGTTTATTTCTAAGCGTTCACCTCTTCCTCCGGTGAAAATGTTGTTGCAAACGTAGCTGCCTCCGCTAGTCTGTGTCGCTGTGTTTGGCAGGTGCTTGTGTGGGCGGTGCCGTCCCATGGAAACTGTGGTGGAGAGCTTGTACACACACACACACACACACACACACACACACACACACACACACACACACAGACAGGGTGGGTAGCACACTGCCATGAGTCCATGAGGCTAATGTCTGATGACTCCACATTGTCATTGTGATATTTTGTGATTACATTCTGAATCTGCAGCGTTTTCTGTCAGGTAAATCAGTCAGTAGTAGGCTATACAGAGGAGTTGCATATGAAGTGGTTTGGGGTCCTTCTGTAAGTAATTTTGGGGTACAATTTGGTTTTGATGAATTCTACAAGCAGCAATACCACAGGCCAAGCAATCGGCCCGTTCCAAACAGGCACATTTTCAACGGGCACTGCATTTAAAAACCAGGAAAAGACAACACTTGTCATATCACGATTTTACAATATCCAAAATTGAATACGATATCTAGCTTCATATATATCGATGTCGATTTAATACCGATATCGTGCCCAGCCCTAGTACTTACAAAGACAAAAAAAGGAATGATTTCATGCAAACAACTAAGTATAAAAAAAACAAAGCAATAAACAGCACATAAAGACAAAACAAAACATGCAGCATGCAGAAAACCACCACCAAATGAAATGACAGATATGAAGGAATATAACTACTACAACTAAAACAACTTACAACTGAAAGAAATACTCACAACTAAATGATTGGACCTGTCTGGGGGAAAAATATTTAGGGCCCGTGCGCTGACAGCGGCGAAGGCCCTATTGAAACTGAAGGAATTATTATTATTACGGCAAATTAATTGCCTTTTTGAGGGGCTTAACGTACTCAAAAACTCAAAGCGTGGTGAAAATGTACGTATTTTATGGGTTTCGGGAATAGGCGCACAAAAATGGCTTGCTAGCGCCCCCTACAAAGTTAAAAAAATTGAGCCCCTGCAGTGCGTTTAACGTAGACTCACAAAACCTGGTACACATATGTAGCATGTCAAGACGCACACAAAACTTCATTGGAGCCATACCCTTAAACCAACAGGAAGTCCACTATTTGGATTTTAAAGTTTGAAATTAGTGTGATTTTGGCCATTTCCACATGTCGTACTCGGACAGATATGAAGGAATATAACTACTACAACTAAAACAACTAATCATGAAGGAAATACTCACAACTAAATGATTGGACCTGTCTGGGGAAGAATAATTGTAATTAGATTTTCTGCAGCGTGACTGCTGGGCTAGATAGAGGCTGACGGCCTCCTCCTTTGGAATTTGTTGGAATGATTTGGCGATGGGGGCGGGTGCACAGGCTGAGAAATTGGCCCTAACCTCTTGAAAAGCCTTGGGTGAGTTTGTGTAGCTCTCCCGAAAGGGCCTCGATTAATAACGTTGCATAACCTGCAGACATAATAATAATGTTAAAATACTGTATAAAGATTGCTGTCACTGATTACATGTCAAAATATGAACTGCATGACACTGCTTTCCGTATGAGGCCTTCTGTTTGATGGGACGCACTACATAGGCACCTTTTCTGAAACGTGGATATCGCACGCAATACTTCTCTGTACCATCGCTTCTACGGGCTGTCCTTCTGTTTGCATTACAGTTGTAATGTAGTGCTGCTAAGAGAAGCCTACAGAATAACAAATTTGAGAACACCTTTGAAACAACAATCTGGTGCGTGTATGATAAAATACGGCATTGTTATTCCATTGCACAGCAATGACCTGCTATACATGCCAAGGTATGAAAACCCAGTGTGCTTGGGCGCGAAGTGCAGGATGAGGGAGTGGAAGGCTTCAAGGGAGAAAGTCTGGTGCTGTGGAGACAGCTGTCTAACATCCTTCAGTAAGGATGTCTTGGTGATGAGACTTTCCAGTTTTACTGCTCCCATTGAGCCTGCAAAGACCAAGATAGGTTGGCAGGCAGGCAGACAGACACACAGACAGACAGAAATACAAATACACAAATAGATAGACAGTAGGGCTGTTGGAACGAATACCCAAAGTCAAATATAATTTGAATAGTAAAAAAAATCAGTACTATTCAAATGCTGAAATTACTATTCAAATGTAACTTTTTTTAATAAATATGTTGGCTAACTTTAGCTAATCTCCCTCTTCTCGCCTTGGCCTACCCGCATGTGTCACTCATGTCACGTCTTAAGAACAGTTTTCTCTGTTGATTTGTGTTTGTCGCTGTGTACTCGTGGTGGAAAATGAATGTAAACAAAGTTGCTTGTAGATCCCCTTCAAGGCCAGGCTAATGTAAGAAGCCCCTCTAGTGGACAGAACGTGTAACAACAACCACATGCTTGTAGTGGCAGACACAGAGCATACTCCTGAGTAGTGTAGTACATATGATTGGAGAAGGCAGGGGTGTCATGGTCGTGGATGTCCTGAATGTGATTTGTCAAGCTTCTCCATTTGGCCTCCATCACAGCTGGGTTGCCATCTGGGGTTGAGGCTGCAGTCCAGTAAAGGTGGTTGACGATGGCTGGCCTCCACAACAGTAGTTGGTCACACTGTCTGTCTTCTGACCTAGATATGTAAATAAAAAAAAAAAGAGTAATCAACAGTGGATCAGGATTGAATATAGAGTAAGTACTGTACACTACCAGTCAAAAGTTTCTTGTTTTCAAAGGAAACACACATGACCCTGCATAGAAAAATAGCAAGCAGGACATGATGACATTGTCAAAGTAAGAAATAATCATTTTAATCGAAATGATGTACTTCAAATGTTGCCTTCAGCTGACCTTAGGCATTCTAGCGGTCACTTTTTCTAGGTAATCTGATGGTCCCCAAGACCCTCAACACTGCCTCCACTGTGGTTGACACAGGGGGACAAGCAGACTGCCGAGAAAAAGTGACAGCTAGAATGCCTAAGGTCAGCTGAAGGCAACATTTGAAGTACATAATTTCAATTAAAATGATTATTTCTTACTTTGACATTTGAAGAAGAAGCAACGTCAGCACCAACCAAGCTAGCCATTATAAATCCACAAGATATTAGACTGTTATAGCAACTAATGTGGGTTGGAGGATGCACTGATCACTTGCAATAAGGAATGTGGGCAGACAGTCAGGGCTATCAGATTTTAATAAGATATTCTGATATTCTAATCAGATATGGCCTGCACTGTAAACTAAACCCTACCTGCTCTATTTTGATGAATGTTCCTCCCTGCTGCACGATTCTACTGTCAGACTCTCACAACAGGCCAGACAGATGGCCAACAGGGCCATGAGTTCCTCTTTGCACACAAGGAATTTATCAACGGCACTACATTTGTGTGTCTCTGTGTGTGTGTGTGTGTGTCTGTGTGTGTGTGTGTGTGTGTGTGTGTATTTTTATGTGTGTCTGTGTGTGTGTGTGTGTGTGTATTTTTATGTGTGTGTGTGTGTGTGTGTGTCTGTGTGTGTGTGTGTGTGTATTGGTGTGTGTCTGTGTGTGTATTTGTGTCTGTGTCTGAGTGTGTGTGTATTTGTCTGTGCGTGTATGTATGTGTGTGTGTGTGTGTGTGTGTGTGTGTGTGTGTGTGTGTGTGTGTGTCTGTGACCAGGACAAAGCACATTTCATTACATTCTCTCTGTACTTTGTACTTTTAAATGCACATGACAATACACTTGAACTTGAACTTATTATGGTCTGTTTCTGCCTTCTTGTGGGCGGGACATGAAGTGAGAATCAGTGGTGAGTGCTGATTGGCTGTTACTCGTGTAAAATCTACCAACCAGATAGTGTTGTGGGCGGGACATAAAGTGAGACTCAGAGGTGCGTGTTGATTGGCTGATACTCGTCTAACATCTACCAACCAGATAGTGTTATATGTAAATACATGTCTGCACCTGTAAATATATATATATATATATATACATATATATAATGGGAACTGCTGCTTGTTGTTGGTGTTGGGATCTTCTTGGGTTTTGATATTTACATTTTAATGTTCTTTTATTCAGCACTTTGGTCAGATTAATGTGTGTTTAAATGTGCTCTAGAAATCAACTTTACTTACTGAAAGTTAACATAGAAACATTTTACAGACCCAGAGATATGTTGCTTATAATAATTAATCAGAAATCACAATCAGAACAAGTTTGATTGTTCATTAATAATGTTTATTATACAGACGATAGTTTATAGATATAGACCAAGATATAATAACAAGTTTATAACACTGACACCGGGTCCCCCGGGAGATACTGTGGGAGGTGCTGCGGGAGTTTGGGGTGAGGGGGTCCCTTCTCAGGGCCATCCAATCTCTGTACGACCAAAGCGAGAGCTGTGTCCGGGTTCTCGGCAGTAAGTCGGACTCGTTTCAGGTGAGAGTTGGCCTCCGCCAGGGCTGCGCTTTGTCACCAATCCTGTTTGTAGTATTTATGGACAGGATATCGAGGCGTAGTCGGGGTGGAGAGGGGTTGCAGTTTGGTGAGCTGGGGATCTCATCGCTGCTTTTTGCGGATGATGTGGTCCTGATGGCATCGTCGGCCTGTGACCTTCAGCACTCACTGGATCGGTTCGCAGCCGAGTGTGAAGCGGCTGGGATGAGGATCAGCACCTCTAAATCGGAGGCCATGGTTCTCAGCAGGAAACCGATGGAGTGCCTTCTCCAGGTAGGGAATGAGTCCTTACCCCAAGTGAAGGAGTTCAAGTACCTTGGGGTATTGTTCGCGAGTGAGGGGACAATGGAGCGGGAGATTGGTCGGAGAATCGGCGCAGCGGGTGCGGTATTACACTCAATCTATCGCACCGTTGTGACGAAAAGAGAGCTGAGCCAGAAGGCAAAGCTCTCAATCTACCGGTCAGTTTTCGTTCCTACCCTCACCTATGGTCATGAAGGCTGGGTCATGACCGAAAGAACGAGATCCAGGGTACAAGCGGCCGAAATGGGTTTCCTCAGGAGGGTGGCTGGCGTCTCCCTTAGAGATAGGGTGAGAAGCTCAGTCATCCGTGAGGAGCTCGGAGTAGAGCCGCTGCTCCTTCGCGTCGAAAGGAGCCAGTTGAGGTGGTTCGGGCATCTGGTAAGGATGCCCCCTGGGCGCCTCCCTAGGGAGGTGTTCCAGGCACGTCCAGCTGGGAGGAGGCCTCGGGGAAGACCCAGGACTAGGTGGAGGGATTATATCTCCAACCTGGCCTGGGAACGCCTCGGGATCCCCCAGTCGGAGCTGGTTAATGTGGCTCGGGAAAGGGAAGTTTGGGGTCCCCTGCTGGAGCTGCTACCCCCGCGACCCGTTACCGGATAAGCGGAAGAAGATGGATGGATGGATGTCTGACATTTCATATTGACTGTTGGTATTTTCTGTGACTGAATGTGGTTTTAAATCTGTTGAGGTCTGTTCAGACTGAAAGTAAAGACACTGATGATGTAATACACAGTCAGAAAAGAGAAAGCAAACAGCTTTATTTATTTAACTGATTTGTAGAATAACATCAATGATTGAATTGTTTTAAATGTTTTGGAATGTGGAACAATTAAATGCAAATAAATGAAATAAAACAAGGCCACATGTTGATTATTAGTGACTTGATTTGGTGAATTTATCATTTCTGACGTGTCAACTCCTAATTAAAAGGTATCATTTACGTCCACTAAAAGTTCTGTTGTTGCTGCTGACAGACTCAGATTATTATTCTAAGAGTCTGACAACATTACCTACAGAGATAGAGCTTTTAGTTAAAGGACAATTCCGGCACAGAATGAACCTAGGGGTTAATAACATATGTGTACTGAGTCGATCGTTCTCTGGGATCTGTTTTCATGCTAATCAAATGTGTCTCTAGCTTGAATCAAGCTAGTGCAGACCGCTGATTAGCTTATAAAGCTACTTGTCGGGGCAGAGGGTAAAGTAAAAAGAAAACTATTTCTACACCACTTACAAGGCTCAAAATAGCACCACACTTCAACGGTAGCATAATGAGGGTCCCTACATGTAAACCCAAGCATTGAGAACTTTGTAAGTGTACAGACAGCTTATTAAATAGATAGATTATAAAGACAGTAGCTCTCACGTATACATGCGGGCGCCATCTTGGAAAACAGTCATGACCAGTCGTCCACGGAACGCCGTGTTTGAGCTGTTTCTGGTTACTGGTTGCACGCCGTTCATCGTTATTTTGACCTGTTCTAAGAATTGGGTATTTTGATATTTCTGTATACTGAGGTTGGAATTGCATGAACTGGATATGACTGGAAAGATAAGACTGATGAAGATGATTTTATAAGCCAAATTATAATCCTTGTCCCAAAAGTAACCATTTCATGGTAGTGAGTCAGTTTTCATAAACTTGGCGTTAGTGTATAATAAGTGTGTAAAGTGTGTATATATTGAGCTATTGTGACCTTGAGGATAATCAGAGCCTCATTAAACTTTACAAGCACAAACTCCAGACATGTAGCATTCAGAGAGTGGATCGCTTTCCTACATTGAGAATAAGATTGTTGGGGGCTGGTTCTGTCAAAAGTATTTGATACAGGGCGGTCTATGTAGCTCAACTGGTTGAGCCTGTGCCCCCGTGTACTCAGTCCTCGCTGCAGCAGCAACAGTGGCGGGTTCAATTTCGACCTGCAGCGCTTTGCTGGATGTCATTCCCCCCCTCTCTCTCTCCCCTTTCATGTTTTCAGCTGTCAAATAAAGGGCTAAAATGCCAAAAATATAATTCTTAGAATACAAAAAGTATTCAATACAAAATTACATCATGAACTTTCAACCTTTTCAGCAGTTCTGTAGTGGTAGAATTTTTTTAGTAAAGTGTAGTATCAAACCAGAAATTGCTCCAACAGATATATACGTATATATATTATGTTATTATTTTCCCTGTTGTTGCAGACATAGGCTTCTTGAAGATTGCACTGTTTAGTGATATGTTACTTTTTCAAACAGTATCTTCATGCCCTCTCAAGCCACATGTTTGTGGTTGATCCTCTGCAAGGGACAAATGAAGTTGAGGACTCCAGAAAGGCTGGCCACAGATTTGGGTAATATCAAATAGATTTATGGAAATAGATAGGTAACACACACATTTGCTAAAGCCATAGAGTAGACGCGAAGGTTGACCAAAATAGATTTTCCTTTCATCCTGTAGACAGTACTTCAAGATGCGCCGGAACAGACTTGGAAAGGAGGACTGGGTTAACATCAAGTGGAAGCCTGGCAAGATAACCCACACCTTTCAGAAAGATGTCACCAGCTGTGGGGTCTTGGTCATGCAGTTGATTCTGTACAACATGCTGTCTTTATGATAGATCTAACACTTTGTAAATATATATATATAGGCTGTCAAACAATTAATTTTTTTTAATCGCGATAAATCGCTGAATTTCTATAGTTAATCGCGATTAATATTATATTATATATATTTTATCACATGATTAAAATTCTATTATTTTGCATTTCAGAACAGTGTTTAAGTACATATTAACAATCGAAAGCAATTTTAACCAGTGTATCTTGATTGGGAATCAAATGAATGCAAAGAAAGTTACTTTATGAACTTGATTTTAAGATTTGTAATTATTTATTTACTGTAAACAAAAGAAAAATGTGTGAATCTGTCATTATTGCACAATTCCTCCAAGTACCTAACTAAAAAACAAAAAATCTCTATCCTTACTAGAGTCAATATAGTGTTTAGTAACTCCTAAATAATGTTGATTACTCACTGACGTCCAGTGATCACCGGTTAATGAGACAGCGTTTGCAGCACCTTGCAGCAGTTCCAGTTTGGCTGCTTTCTCCGTGTCATACAGGCTGTGTATCCGTGAAAACTACTGTCCCCCTCGACGGCAACGAGACAGGTCAGAACATGCCAACCGTAGTACGTCTTTAAGACCAGAGTCCTCTACGATGCTGACAGGTCTGCAGTTAGTTGCCACCCATTTCGCAAGAGCTGTAGTCATTTTTTGGGATTTGGTTTCATCCACAGGTCAGCAAGTAACACTCTCCAAAATAGTGCTTTGCCTGAGTGGGTAGCATGCTAGTGGGTAGCATCAACGTTAACTGTACAACGTTTAGCTCCGTAGGTGGTAGCTCAAGCTTGACGTGCTTCGGTGATATTTTAATTCGGCTTTACACAATGTTCATGTGGCTTTCGACTTGTCTACAAGCCGTCCGGGAGTTTTGGAAAATAAAAAGCTCCATTCAGGATTTCATTGCTGCTGTCTTTCTCCATCATGCTGCAGCCTGCAGCAGCAGGATGTGATACGAGGAAGTGGCAGCTTGATGATAAGTAACGGTGCTGCAAAGGGTCAAAATAGCAGTCTTTTAGGCACAACGCAAAGCCGAGTGAAGTGTAAAATAAATTAATAAATGCCGGCATGCGATTAATGCGATCAAAAAAAATGAATCGCATCGCGTCGGCCCTTAATCGCATCGCGTTAACGCTGACAGCCCTACTTAAAAGATCTTAAAGTCCACAGATATGGAGCAACTCTCTGACTTTATAGATGAATTAAAATATTACTTCACTTTCAAAGTCCTGACAGCTCAGTTGTTTGTGCACATGCACCAAACAGCTGATCAGAGTATTCAGACACCACGCTGATGTTTTAGAGGAACAGCTGATTCAGTGTTTAGCCCACTACTTTTTAAGGGTTTTTAATTTAAGGGATGAGTAATCCTAAAAGGACTTACATTTTTTTCTTTTTTAAGAATAATGAAATAAATAGAGGAGCATGTAACAAAGGTACCACAGCTGGATTTGAACTTGTGACTTTAAAGTCTTGCAGCCAAACTGCTCCAAGAGACTTTAAGGTTTCTGTCACATTCAGGGTCTCATCAAAAAGTTGTAAGTTTGAGGGTTACTTTGAATTCCTGATCCCATTCAGAGAGTTGCTCCACATCAACAACTGGTTTTTCTTGGTTCCTTCTACAGATGTTGACTTGGGCTTACATTCCAGCTTGGTTCTTGTTTAATACTGAGTGAAAACTGCAGGACATTCAGAACTCCAAACTAACTAATGAACTGATGAAATCAAAATACACAGAAGAAATCAAAATGTTGAACAGGTGAAGAGAGAGAAAGTCAATCTGGTTTATTATCATGTTTTCATCTGGAGTTTCCCCTGAAATATTCATATTTCTGTTATTGGAGTTTGAGAACATTTATCATAACTTAAACAATCATTTCATACAATAATAACACAAGAAATATACTCTCACACACACACACACACACACACACACACACACACACACACGCACACAGACACACGCACACACACAGACACACACACACATACACACACACTCACACACACACACACACACACACACACACACTCACAGAGACACATACACTTACACACACAGACACACACACTCACAGAGACACATACACTTACACACACAGACACACAAACACACACACACACACTCACACACACATACACACTCACACACAAACAGATACACACACACACACATACACACACACACACACACACACACACACATAAACACACAGACACACACACACACACACACAGACACACACACACACATACACACTTTCTACATGCTGGATTTTAAATATTTAAATCCTATTTAAGAAAGAAAAGTTCAATTATTGTTATTACTACACATATGACAGGTTGATTTAATTATTTATACTCTATATTATATCATTTTGTTTGTTTTTTCCGTTTTTTGTAACTGTTAAATAATTTATTTTGAATGTGTCTTCAGTGTTACAGTAAAATACAGTTGTTGGTTGTTGTTTTTTAAATATCTTGACCTAGTTTAATTCTATTGGTTGCTGTTAACTTCCCGTCCAATCAGCTGTCGTTGTGAGGGCAGAGGGGCGGGCCCTCGGCGGTGAAGAGGAGAATGTTAGTTAGTTAGAGTTATCTGTGATGATGATAAAGAGAAGCTGTTTTCTCCGGTTAAAAACTACACGTTACCAGACCGCTGATGTTTTAATATCATTTTACATCCACACAGTTTGTAGAAGTTGTGATACCAACGGCTGTTAGCATCGTTAGCCCGCTAACATCGTTAGCATCGTTAGCAGTTAGTGTAGCATTGCCAGACATAGCTCTCCAGAGCCCAAGCTAAAGTCAGTGTGGAGTGCTAGCTTGTAGGCTAACAGAGAAGCCAGTTAGTAGTAGTTTTAAGTGACTGAGACATTTTGTCTCCAGAGGACAGAGAGGACCGGGACACCGCTCTGTTGTGACACGGCAGGGAGACGACACCTCCCGCCTGCAGTCATCTCCGTCAGACGCCACCGTTCAAACCTGGGCTGGTTTAAAGGTCAGAGTCACTCCGTGTTAGTAGTTCATGTGTTTATAACTTCATTAAACGGCTGTTTGTGTGTAAAATAAAATGCTAATTCAACAGATGAGTTGTAATGGTAGCAGACAGCACATGTGCATCTGCAGACACATGTTACAGGCTAGTAGTACTCATGATAGCAGGTAGGTTGGTAGGTGGACAGATTCTGAGGGACTTTTTAAGAAAAATAAAATAAATACATAAAGAACTCATGAGAGATCTGACCATTGAAATGTGCATATCAATATGCAGCTCAAAGCAAGATGAAAATAATAGCTTAAAACCTATAATTAGCAGTAGTTTCACAGCCATATTCATAGCCTACATGTCATTTTCTCATATATATATATATTTTATTATTATTAGAAGATGTGTGTCTCCAGGTGGAAGAGCTTGAGGGAGCAGCTGGGCCTCATCAGCTCGGCCATGGAAGAAGATGGCTGTGATGGGGTTCCTGGCCCCGTTCCTGGAGGGCAGGCCAACCACCTCCAACCTGCCCCGCCAAGCTAGCCCTGCCACCCCCCCCCCCAGCTGCACCCATCCCATGGCTTCACTCTCCCCCACCTGCACCCACTCCGCCATATTCTGCCCCCACCCCCCCAGCTACACCCACTCCGCCATATTCTGCCCCCACCCCCCCAGCTACACCCACCCCGCCAAATTCTGCATTTTGTTCAATAAGTTCATATTTTGTTCAATAAATAATTGAGTTGTTTCAATGGTGTGCATGACTATCGTTCCCATCAGTGTTCATTATTCTGTAGGGTTTATGCTTTCTAAGCCGAGATAGATAGATAGATAGATAGATAGACAGATAGATAGATAGATAGATAGATAGATAGATAGATAGATAGATAGATAGATAGATAGATAGATAGATAGATAGATTGTAACTGTACAAGTACATTAGAATGTTGTTTGGATGAATCCTGTTGATACCCACATGAAAAAGAGAAACTTCAGAGGTAAAACTAATAACTAAACAAAAGCAAGTGGAAATAAGATAACTGACAATATATGAATTGTATATACACAGAATGAAGACTTTAATGACAAGTGTAGGTTAGATCAGGTGAGTTGTCACAAGGGGTCAGAACAGGTATCTAGTAGTGGAACATCCCTGTGAAATGTGTATTTAGTGTGGTTGTTCAGGCTAACAGGGCTCTATGTTTTTCACAACAGTATAAGAGGTGAAAAACAACTTCCAGTATGTCGGTAATGATGAGAGGAATGTTTGGACCAATTTTCGTGAATATCGAAACAACTATGTCCAAATTAATGCCTTCCATGCATTAGGGTGCACTTATTAAACTCACATGGACCAAATCGCTGTATAGTCTTGTTATGGTTGTTGCGCCAACTTTTGGGAGTTTTAGAGTATATAAGGGCGTCAAAAATGTGTTCAAAGGCTAAAACAAATAAGAGGGCCCTATAGAGCAGCCATGCCACGTCTAGGCCCAAATGTGAAAGCAGCCCGGAAAAATTACTATTTTGAACATTGCTGCAACATTTTGAGAGTTTCTGTGCATCCTAAAGTCCTTAAACATGTATTCATAAAATGAGAATTAGATTGACTTCCTGTCAGGCAAAAGAAAAGTAAAAAAAAAATTTAATATGTTTCTAAAGATGAGAACAAAGTTTTTACCAAATTTCAAACATGCCTACGTTTTCCAACTGAAACATCTTTAAACCTCTTAACGTTTAGGCAGAGCAGCCTATGTCATCTTTCATCAGAGAAATACTAAATGGTCGCCTTTGGGCCTTCCCCCTCACACTGTGGGTACATTGTGGTAAAACAGCTTCAACACTAGCATAGAAAAATCGCCAAAAATACGTAAAAAAACCCCGTATAAATAAATGTCAAAAAAGCGTCAAATGAGCATCGAAAAAAGTGTAAAGTCGAGAGTTCTGAGGAAAGGCAGAAAACCGTCCAGCTGATCCAGGATAACATTCTTGCTGTTCAGAAGATAAAGTTACTACTGGTCAGCCTTCAATGTGGAGAGAAGATCAGAATATAACAACACAGCTATCAGGGCATGAGGAGGAGGCAGGAGGAAACAGCTTGGCTCTCAAACATCTTCACTACGAGGCAGTGTGAATGAGCTGGTGTTTTTTAAGGTGACTACTCTGAGAAAACATTTTCCCACATTGTTCACACCAGTACGGCTTCTCTCCAGTGTGAACACGTCGGTGGATTTCTAGGTTACCACTCTGAGAAAAGGTTTTAGCACATAAATCACAGCTGTAAGGTTTATCTCCAGTGTGAATGCGTTGATGTCTTTTAAGGTCACTACTCTGAGAAAATGTTTCCCCACATTGTTCACACCAGTACGGCTTCTCTCCAGTGTGAACTCGCTGGTGCCTTTCTAGGCTACCACTCTGAGTAAAAGTTTTCCCACATTGATCACAGCTGTACGGCTTCTCTCCAGTGTGAATGCGTTGATGTCTTTTTAGGTTACTCTGTAGTGTGAAAGCTGCCCCACATTGATCACAGCTGTACGGCTTCTCTCCAGTGTGGATGTGTTGATGTGTTTTGAGGGTACTCTGTCGTGTGTATGCTGCCCCACATTGATCACAGCTGTACGGCTTCTCTCCAGTGTGAATGAGTTGATGGTTTTTTAGGTTACTCTGTAGTGTGAAAGCTGCCCCACATTGATCACAGCTGTACGGCTTCTCTCCAGTGTGAATGAGTTGATGGTTTTTTAGGTTACTCTGTAGTGTGAAAGCTGCCCCACATTGATCACAGCTGTGTAGATTCTGGCCAGTGTGAACTCTCTGATGAATCTTTAAATATCCAGATGATGTGAAGGATTTGTCACAGTGCTGACAGTGGTGACGTTTGGGTCCCTCTCCTCCTCTCCGTTTCTATAACAAAAAACAAACAAAGAGAGTTAGTGAAAAACCTTCTTTAAACCTTAGACTTGCTCTCACACACAATTTTCACTAATTTTAATATAATACATTTATGAAAATGTGTGCCGGTTGCAGACATGTTATTAGGAAGCAAATGTACTCTTCATAACTTTCATAAGTTCAGAAATATTCTAAATTGTTTTGGCAAGTTTCCCCATTCAAGTGAAGTCAAGTTTATTTATATAATACGTTTAAAGTGCCCATATTATGAAAAAAATCACTTTTTCTGGGATTTGGGGTGTTATGTTGTGTCTCTGGTGCTTCCACACACATACAAACTTTGAAAAAAATCCATCCATGCTGTTTAGAGTGAGATACAGTTTCTGAATGTGTCCTGCCTTCAGTCTCTGGGTGAGCTGTTCAAAATCGGCACGGCTTGTGACGTCACCGCAACCATTAGCTCGTAGCGTTAGCGTTAGCATGCTAACGCTAGCATGCTACCTCGTTCTCAATAGCAAAGCACTGCTACAAAACACACAAGTTCACCATAATCTACAAAAGAACTACTTCCATGTGCGCCCTCATTTAGAAGTCTCCCGGCTAATTGCCTTGTAACTGACCGAAGTTGTAGAAACAGCCTTTCTTTTACTGTCTATGGAGCTAGCTAGCTGACATGATCTACATCTGAGCTACTGGGCATGTGCGAGTGCAATCAAAGATAGTACAGAAGAAGAAGAAGAAAAGAGGTCTCACTCTGTAGCTAAAACAGAGACCAGGTGAAAAGAGGATCTGCAGCAGTGAGAGAGAGCGGTGCAGTACAACAAAAATATGGTGTTTTTTGAAAATTAAACCATGTAAACCTATTCTGGTACAACCTTAAAATACAATTATGAACCTGAAAATGAGCATAATATGGCTGCTTTAAAACAACCAGAGTTGACCAAAGTGCTGTACAAATTGAAGTCCACGAGTCATACAATAACACAAATAAAAATAAAATAGCAATAAAAGCAAGAAAATACAGTACAACATGTGAGAATAAAAGAATGGGGACAATTTAAAAACTAAAACATTTGCACTCTCTTCAGTTTTACTTTCAGTTAGAAATTCCATGGTAACTTTAAACACAAAC
This sequence comes from Sander lucioperca, assembly GCF_008315115.2. Taxonomy (NCBI): domain Eukaryota; kingdom Metazoa; phylum Chordata; class Actinopteri; order Perciformes; family Percidae; genus Sander; species Sander lucioperca. The sequence continues at coordinate 35,754,924 of NC_050184.1, forward strand.
CTCTCATACATTCTGGGCATTTTTCAACATTTAAATCCCATTCAGACCTTTTGAAATACATACATTTATTTGATGTCAAAATAAAGGTAAAGTTGGTTGCAGACATGTCACTATGGAAGCCATCGGGCTCTAATAACCTCAGTAGTGTGGACGTGAGGTGTAAACATAGCTAAGGTTATTTAATTTAAAAACAAAACGTAGTAGTAAATGTAAATGTAGCCCAAGTCTCATGTTGGTAGCATGTTAAAGGGGTGATAGAATGCAAAACTGAGTTTACCTCATAGTCATAGTTGAATTACGACTAATTACGGTAAAATAGGCATACATAGTAGGGCTGGGATTATTTGTCGACACAAATAATTTGCGTCGACGCGTCATGCGTAGAAATCTAAAAGGAACATAGCTTTAGTACCTTTGTCACGCCCCCAAAATTTACAAACAGACAACTGGTCTGAGACCAGCTGGTGTTGTGAATGTAGGTCGTGCAGATCTCAGACAATTTACACATTGTTCGTCTGCTATTTCATCACTAAATTCACTTCTGAGACTTTTTTATGCGAGAAATCAACTATGTAGAGCTCAAATATGGGCCGTTTTACGAACATTGATGGCTAATTGCAAATTTGGTCTGACTGTGTCAGAGTTCAGAAGCTCCACAGTCTGACGTGACAGCCGGCCGGTGCCTGCCGGGGTCTCTGTCTTGCCGGTCGGCCTGTCCACCTTCACAGACCCGCTGTGAGCTGGCTGGACCTCTATCAGGAGACTCACGGACAAGAGGCGTTTATTTCCCCGATCGTTTGTTTAAATAACTCAACACATATCCATTATAAGATTAACTGGAACCTGTGGTTTGTCAAAGTTATAATGCTCCACAAGAGATTGTGGCGGAACAAGCTCGCTGACCGGGCTATCACTCAGACACACTGGCCAGGGAGCAGGCAGAGGAGAGGGAGAGCAGTCTGTAAATAAATTAAAACATGTATATTAGAGCTGTCAGGCTTCCTCTATAATACCATTCAAATTTAATTAGTTATTTTTTTAAATATTCAAATAATATTCAGTAGGGGTGGAACGGTACATGTATTCGTATTGAACCGAAACGGTACAGGCGTCTCAGTTCAGTCCATGAATTTTCACGGAGAATACACGGTATAAAAAAAACAAATACAGATCAAGGCTGCAGGTGGAGGACGACTTGTGTTTATTCTCTCAACACCTCTGTGCATCAAAAGCCTCATTGTTCCCACTGATTAAACTGAAACTCAAAGTTGTGTTGTCTTGAATGCATCGGTTGGGTCATAGAGTTGATGCCACTCTTGTAGCGCAAATTATGTGAATGGTGCATTCTGTTTGTTGTTTAAATGAATAAATAGTGTTGTTGCATCTCTTTTCGGTGTTGTAGTTTGTAGACGGTCCCTAAGGTCTTGTAGTTTGTAGACGGTCCCTATGGTCTTGTAGTTTGTAGACGGTCCCTAAGGTGTTGTAGTTTGTAGATGGTCCCTATGCTCCTTCTTCCTCTTGCTCCCTCGCTCCTCTGAGTCTCCCGAGGCCTCACTCACAACTTTCCTCTTGCCCTCCTTCTTTTTCTCCTCCTTCTCCTTGTATTTCTGCATGTACTCTGCGATAAGGTCGGGGCAGTCCAGGTTGTCTTGAAGCTCCCATGTCTTATCCTCACTGGAAAGGTGAGTGTGACAGAAGAAAATCTCCTCAGACTTTGTTTTTTAGGCTATACATTTTCACTCTAATTACTAATTTGTATATTCCTTTGTTCTATTGCCATTTTGTAAGGTTATTATAGGTCTGCAACTTAATGTCAAAATACCAAACCTTCAACTTTATTTTTTTTTGGGGCTTTTCCGCCTTTAATTTTTGACAGGACAGCTAGGTGAGAAGGGGAGAGAGAGGTGGAAGACATGCAGGAAATTGTCACAGGTTGGATTCGAACCCTCGACCTCTGCGTCGAGACATAAACCTCTCAGTATATGTGCGCCTGCACTACCACTGAGCCAACATTCAGAATTGGCCTCCATTCAATTCATGAACTGAAATTTTTGTTGACTCCGCCCCACAGGAAGTTGAATTTGAATGACAGGAAGTGGAATTAAATTCATGGCAATTCAAAGAAATTCCACAACAGAAAGAATGTGTTGAATCTCACATACATTCAGTGTTAGGAAGGTTACTTTGGAAATGTAATTGCTTACTGTCATAAGTTACCCATTATAAATGTGGTTTGGATTACTTTATTTGGACTACTTTATCAATGCAAGCAATTTCCTTTTAATTTGATTAGAAACTGATTGAATTACACATTTTACCTCAGTAATACAACTAAATACAATTACATTAATTTTCTAATTTAATAACATTTCATTACACGTAACTAGTCAGTGTTGGGGGTAACTCCTTATGAAGTAATGCCATAATATAATCACATTTGGCTGTAACTGAGTAATGTAACGCATTAATGTTACTGTTGTGATGTGAGTTGAAGGTGTGTTTAAGCCCTTTTATGAGCTATATGCCAGGCTCTTGCTGTGTTGCGCTACAGTAATGTAATGAGTAGAGTAATGAGTTACTATCCATACAGAATAACAAGTAAGGTAATGCATTATGGTTGTTTTTTTTGTTTTAAAGTGAATGTGTATTATACGTTCTTGAGTAGTGACCCCAACACTGATGATATCAAATATCGGTAGCATAATACCATCAAGAGATGGTTTTCAACATAAAAGAAAAGTAGCCTTGATGGAGCCACAGACTGGAGCACTGCAGTGCCTGCATATGGCTCTGTGGTTTCCAGGTGTTCCTGTTGGAATTGGTTCTTCAAAATGAACTCGTACAGATGACCTTTTAGGCCTGCTATTATTTTCCATGTCGCTGTTATTACAGGTGTCAGATCTATAAACGTTTGTAATCTGAAGTTGTAAGGGACTTCTGAAACTTAAAACGTCCAGTGTTGACCATCAAGAAGCTTTCAAACAAATTACCACATCAAATTATTTGGAAACCATTTAAATACTTGTTTAAAGTAAAGCATTCTGGGAAATGGAGTCATGTTCCATCATGTTCCACAAAATTACAATAAATCAAACTTAATTATTTGTTCTGTGACTAGAGCTTTTAACATTCATTGCTGAGGGAAAACATTTCCTGTTAATGTAATCTGTACAAGTAGTTCAAACTAATATCATTTACAGAATATGTAATGCAATCATATCTGACATATATTGTAAAGCTTCATTGTAAAACACTTCCCTTAAATTATGTATATGAATTTCTTGTAATTCTAGAGGTATGTGATGATGTGGGGGTATGGTGAAGGGTATGTGATGATGTGGGGGTATGGTGAAGGGTATGTGATGATGTGGGGGTATGGTGAAGGGGATGTGATGATGTGGGGGTATGGTGAAGGGTATGTGATGATGTGGGGGTATGGTGAAGGGTATGTGATGATGTGGGGGTATGGTGAAGGGTGTGATGTGGGGGTAGGGGATGGATGTGGGGGGTATGGTGAAGGGGATGTGATGATGTGGGGGTATGGTGAAGGGGATGTGATGATGTGGGGGTATGGTGAAGGGTATGTGATGATGTGGGGGTATGGTGAAGGGTATGTGATGATGTGGGGGTATGGTGAAGGGGATGTGATGATGTGGGGGTATGGTGAAGGGGATGTGATGATGTGGGGGTATGGTGAAGGGGATGTGATGATGTGGGGGTATGGTGAAGGGGATGTGATGATGTGGGGGTATGGTGAAGGGGATGTGATGATGTGGGGCTATTTTAATTCCAAAGTCCACGTGAACTTTATCAGGATGCATAGTATCCTGGATCCATGAAATAACTGGCCTTTAAAAATAAAAATCTGCCTGCCTCTATGGGAATTTAACATAGGATTGTGTATACTTATGCCCCCTATATTTTAACGAAGAACATGTATTTATTTATGATAAATTATTCATTCACAAAGAAAATTGGTGTCCTTAAAAGGTTGGACTTTTCCTATTTTTTTTAATTAAGGCATTAAGATCAATTTCGAATAGATTATTTTTGTATTCCTCTTTTTAGTCAACTTAAGCATTGGTTCATTAATATATATATATATATATATATATATATATGTTTCAGGACCAAGAACACCAAGTATTAATATTATAGACTCATACTTACTTTGAGAACCCCTTCCATTTCAGCAGAAACTCTACTCTTCCCTTCACCACTCTACGGTCCAAAACCTTCTCCACCTCATACTCCTCTTCCGCTGCTGCAGGCTGCTCCTCCTCCTCGGCCTTCTTGTCCTTCTTTCCTGCTACGGTCGCCAGCTTGACGTCTGCTGAGGGCTCCTTTGGTAGACCCAAGGGGGAAACATGCAGAGATAATGATACAAGGGTTAGAAGAACTAATGAGAGGTGGGAGTGAATTATAGTTCACCATGTTTTACTATATTAAAATGTTCTGTTTGAATGGAGAAAATGCAAGGGCTGATGAGGTGACCAATCCATAGGACTTCAGAGTGTGTGAGTGTTGTCTTTTGGGGAGTAATTGTAAAGATGTACAAAGAATATGTTTAATGTTACACCATTTTATATCTAACTGGGATGTTTTGGGACTGATTGTGGCAGGATTGCTGCGGATGAAGTAATGTTACACAGGGTGATACACTGGTAAGAGCTAATGACGTTTAGCCATGTATGCAGCTAATTTAAATAGCTCACTTTACTGTATTGTGTCACCAGTTAACTTCATTTTATATTACATGTGGCTAGTGTTGGGTACCGTACACATTTTTACCAGTGCCGGTACCGATATTTCATTAAAAACATCCTAATTTTCTTGTATTAGAGATGCACCGATTACAACTTTCTAGGCCGATTCCGATTTTCTTTGAGTTAGGCCAGCAGATACCGATTTTAGCCGATTCCGATTTCATTTTTTCTAACCACTTTACAGCACACACAAATATTTATTTTCTATATTTTCTTTAATAGAACATTTTGCACAGAACATAGAAAACATTTTTAACAGATAATGGATCACTATAAAATAGAACTTTATAAATTACTCCTGGTCTGGGAAATTCACACACATCTAAAGTGCAATGTTAGAACCATTTCCTTCTTTTCACATCCAATATCCAACTAAAAAATGTGATTTTGGTTTTTGGTGTAGTCCCTCCACGCCCTACTTTCTCCTTGCAGGTGTTGCATATTGCAAACTTGTTATCTTCTGCACAAACGCTGAAGAATTCCCAAACAGCTGACATGTTGCAGGTTAATTCACCAGGTTCCCTACATGTGGGATAATAGTGCCGACACGTGCTTCACACCGCGAGCAGGTACGCACGACACACGGCGGGAAAGTTGAGAGAAAGGAAAAAGAGACCGTGCTGTGGCGTCCGTGTGTGCGTGCGTCCTTGAGAACTGTAACTGGTATAACTTATGTTGTCAGTTAATTGGAACGTTGACCGGCATGAAATCACCATATGTCAGACTGACTTAAGTGAGTGATGTCAGTGCCCGTGTGGTCACGCAAGGAGAGCGAGCCGTAACGGAGAGTAGTGTATGAGTGTCGCTGTGAGGAAAAGCAAGAGAAAAAAGAGATAGCAAAGATGATGTAAAGTGAGTTAAAAGTGAACAATAAAACAACAAGCTTGAGCTTCTCAAGACACGGTGGCTTTATCTGTTGTCAATACCGCCGGTAAAGTGAATGGAGTCACCCCCGAAAAACATCGGCTTAACCCTCAGTTCAATGTGCCTTTACGGTGTTTTGCTGTCATTTACGGCCACTCTGCTTTCTCTCCTCTCCGTTGATCTATTTCACAGAAAGTTCCATTGTCAATAAAGTAAAAAGAAAAAAAAAATAGTTTGCCGACAATGCCGAGGACAGACGCTTCTCAGCACAGCGGTCTTAGACAGAGAGCAGAGAGGGCGACTCAGCAGTCTGCTAACCTGTTGCTCTCTCTAATATAACCAATATAAGCTGCTCTGTTTAGGCTACAAAGCTTGCATGCAGGCTGAAACTCAACCGTGCAGTTTTGTCAGGATTAAACTGTACGCAGAAGGAAACTCCGCTAACTGCTAGGCTAATGTGCAATGGTAAACACTGCAGCGTTAATGTGTCCACATCCACCTCAGCTCAATGGACTGTCCATCCTCGTGTGCAAAGCTGAAGTGACGAGCAACTTACGTTTTTTTTTTCTCTCTCCATAAACTCTTGAATGTAGGATAGAAGACAGTCGATGAGGAGAACTACACAATGATTATTGCTTTCATTATATTTCATATCACATGATATCTGTTCTCCTGCTCCTGCTGATCCACACTGGAGCTACACTCCTGCTGCTCCTCTTTAATAACAATCTGGCTTTTTGTTGTCTGGAAGCAAAGCTGAAACAGACAGAAGTTAATGTCAGCTAAAGCTTAGAGATTGCAGGGTTTCCCCCAGAAAAGTTGTTTAGCTCGGTGGCCAGTGTGAAAATGAGACTCTAAAAAAGCTAGGGAAATGAATATTGGAATAGCCTGCCCCCCACTCCAGGATGAAATAAAGTGAAGTCATTTGAAGTAAACCATCTGTTGACTGTTGATTTGTTAGTAGTTTTTGTCTGGGTCACAACGACCTAGGTGTACTTAAGAAAAGGAAAATGAGAGGACTGTTAGTCCGGGGGGGGGGGTCCTGCCACAGTTTTATAATGATCCAAAACATTTTTACATCTCTCTTGTGTTCTGTGCTAATGCTTCCTACGCCACCCCGAAGAAACCCCGACCCCGCTGTACGCTCAGACATGCTAGGAGACATGTACCGTAGAGTACACGGCTCGATCCGAGACCTTATTATACATCCATGTCTGAGACTCACTGACAACATCGTTTCTGGTAAGTAACATTAAAACTAACGACACAGTATCCACTGCAGTTATCCACTAGTCAAGACACACTTTTATCATTATGAATGTACGACAGCAAACAGATAATTAACGTGATCATTTGCTAATGTTAGCTAAGTTAACGTAAGTTATGTGTTAGCTAACAATGTTAGCTGACAGTCTCCTCTCCAACTTGTAATGACAACGTTAGCTTATGTTAAAGGGAAGCTATGTCGATTTTCCACCGGTGTTTGTGTCTTGCAGTGGGGGATGAACAGTGTTTGGCTTCCCCTCATTGCCCTAAACTAATTTACATGACAAACTACATAACGTTAATCTTCTTATCGAATATATGAGTACTGACAGTGTGCTCCAAATGCACCATGCGCCTTAACAGGCTGCAGGGGCTCCATCACTGGGTCGAGCCCAGAGGGCTTTAGAGCTGTTCTTCTCAAAGCCCAGGAACATTAAATGTCCAAAATCAGGGTGCAAAGTTTGTCAAAAAGGGAGGTAGGGAGAGTTGGGAAATAATATATCTTATTGTCCACCATGAAGGTATCATCCAGTAGAAACTATTTTAATTCAATAGCTGTTAATTTATTTGATCTGCTGCACTTTGGATCAATAGACTGAACCTATCGGGTGACCTGAAGAGGGTCTAGCTCAGAACCTTGCCCACTTAAAACTGGGGTTCCTCAGGGATCAGTCATGGGTCCCCTCCTCTTCTCTCTGTACACCAACTCTCTCGGGTCTGTCATTCAGTCGCACGGCTTTTCTTATCACAGCTACGCAGATGACACCCAACTAATTCTCACCTTTCCTGAGTCTGAAACTCAAGTAGCAGCACGTATCTCGGCCTGTCTGACTGACATCTCTTCTTGGATGTCCACACACCATCTGAAACTCAACCTCGACAAGACTGAGCTCCTTTTCCTTCCAGGGAAGGGCTCTCCTACCCAAGACCTGACTATAACAATTGACAACTCTATAGTAGTCCCCACCAAGACTGCTAGAAACCTGGGAGTAACACTTGACGACCAACTCTCCTTCACTGCTAACATTGCTGCAACCACCCGATCGTGTAGATACATGCTGCATAACATCAGAAGGATACGTCCCCTTCTAACGCAGAAGCCGGCTCAGGTTCTGGTTCAGGCTCTAGTCATCTCACGTCTAGACTACTGCAACTCCCTCCTGATTGGCCTGCCTGCATGTGCCATCCAACCCAGTCATTACCTGGAACTATGGACCAAAGTCCTTTTTATAGCACCTCCAAATTCATATTTTGAGTCATTTTACAGCAGAAGTATGGGACTTTGCTTCCAGAAATCTTCAAAATTATACAGTAAAATTGTTTGATTTTCAGTATGACAGTATTAAGTGATGCCCTGTACACACATATGTCAGCCATTGCCTGGAACTATGGACCAAAGTCTTTTTATAGCACCTCCAAATTCATATTTTTAGTCATTTTACAGCAGAAGTATGGGACTTTGCTTCCAGAAATCTCCAAAATTATACAGTAAAATTGTTTGATTTTCAGTACGACAATATTAAGTCATTCCCTGTACTCAAATATGTCAGCCATTGCCTGGAACTATGGACCAAAGTCTTTTTATAGCACCTCCAAATTCATATTTTGAGTCATTTTACAGCAGAAGTATGGGACTTTGCTTCCAGAAATCTCCAAAATTATACAGTAAAATTGTTTGATTTTCAGTATGACAGTATTAAGTGATGCCCTGTACTCAAATATGTCAGTCATTGCCTGGAACTATGGACCAAAGTCTTTTTATAGCACCTCCAGTTTCATATTTTGAGTCATTTTACAGCAGAAGTATGGGACTTTGCTTCCAAAAATCCCCAAATTGATACCGTTTAATTGCCTGATTTTAAATATGGGTGTAGTCAGAGGTGTCCCCTGAAATAAATCAGTCTGGAATTATTGTTGTATTCTTGTAAACTCAAACTATACATTCCTTTCACAATTCACTCATTTGTTTTGTATAATGGACAGACACAGGTTACATGTATTTTACTTCTGGTGAATATAATCCATTACTAGTTTTTATATGTACTTTGTATTAACATCTTATTTTGAAAACCGGAAGTAGTCCAATGTGTATCATCTCGCCAACTTCGCTACTCGATCTCGGCCGTTTGAATGCATTTACCACGCGTGCCGAGCGCATTACAAGTTTAGTGTCGGCTGAGTTGACCACGGAGATCCGAGTGTCGGCTGGCTTGACCGCAGTTAAAGAGCTTAGATTCAAATAGAGCTTATGAACAAATGCGTATTTACATACGTCCTATCGTCATATGGTTGCTGAGAGAACAGATGACAGGAAGGAGAGAAAGATCAACTGAAGGTTTAATGACCAAACCTGCTCTGTGGAACCGAAGCTGAGGGTTGAAAACAGCGTCCAGTAGCTCCCGTTGTCGCTCCTTCTCCTCTTTTGAACGACAAAGTTCCTCCTCGTACTCTGCTATCGTTCTTTCAAACAGCCCAAATATCTCTTCAGCAGCCGCAGTTAGTCGCTGCTCCACCAACGCTCTCAGCATCTGGACTTTACACATTTTACCTCTTTCTCAACACAACAAAGACACTCTGCTAACACACCTTTCTGCTAGACGCCATCTTGTTCAAAGAGTGAAGTTAGCCGCAGTAAAGACTACAGCTTCCGGGACAGATTAGTTGCTGAGCTTCAAAATAAAAGTCCGGAAGTGTTTTAGGCTAATTAGAAGAACAAAAAAAAAAACAGGAAGATATGATTAAAATACACATTTGAAGAAAGACAAACATTTAAATGCATTTTTAGAGCTCTGAGAAAACAAAGAACCAAATTAAAGACGATGGTAGTTTGTTTCCCTTTTTCTTTTAAAGTGTCAAACAGAAGACAGAAGGTTTAATCCTGGAGTGTAAATGTAAGATGTCAACTGTTTATGTTGTTTGTCTAAAGGTGAAGTTAATGTTTATGTTTATATTAGACCGATTATTATCATATAAAATCAGACCACTTTTCTATCTATCTATCAATCAATCAATCAATCAATCAATCAATCAATCAAACATACAAAACACACATCTTCTCTCTCAAGTTATTCATTTATTCATCTGATTTGCGTCATGTGCACAAAAACACAAAGAAGCAGTCGTTGGCAGTTCAAAACTCAGGCTCGCTCCAACATTATTAAATGTGTAGAAAACAAATCATAATAAAAATGAGAATCTCTGAAATAGTACATAAGTTGAAATACAACATACATAACATTAAATTAAATATATTAGTGGTAGTGATTAGTGACTTCACTGAATACACAAACAAAACGGAGGAGGTTTTCTTTCCAGGTTTGGTCCTTCTCACCCCGGGGCTGAGTCAGCTAATAGAACTAGCTAATGGCTAACCACAGCTGATATTAAATCAATAAAATCCAGAAAAATGGATCTTTTAATATTTGAATTTTCACCATGGACGTAGAAGTAAAAAGTGCTTTAAAACAAACTTTTAGGGGCTCACTCAGTTCTTAATGTAAACATGGACCTGGTGCAATATAAAACATATCTGAGGGTTGCTTCTTGCTTGTATAATTTACAGCAGAAGTTCTCTGAAAATCTCTTCTCTATACAAGCTAAACTGGTATTGGAACTGAAATTTCCCTAACGTGATTGTAATCAAATCTGGACCTTGTGAAGTGAACTCAAATCGATTAGGAACATCATTGGCACCCCACACGTGCAATAACAGCTGTGAAAAAACAATAACTCAGAGTGCAATAACATAAACGTCTCCTGTTTCAACAGCCAATAGAGAAGTCAGCTGGTAAAGTCAGCTACAAACTATTAAAAAAAAAGATCCAGAATCCATTTTGTTTCTATGTTACAAACTGTCAGCTGGTGGAAATTACTGAGTTTGTATGAGGCACCATCAGGGACATTATTCCCAATTACCTTACACACGCACAAGTGAAATGCTCTCACACACACTACTGAGCTGCTCACTTATCATAACCTGTGCAAAGAGAAAAGAAAAGCAAACTAGGTCGTTTATATAAATAAGAGGGCCTATGATTGAGCCCAGTGGGACCCCACAGAAAAATGTTTGCTTTGTGAAAAGAGAACTTTTGATTGTGTTTATGATTACTTAAGTACTCACGTAACCATTGAATAACTGAACCTTGAAAGCCACAGGAACTTAGTTAGGCTTAGTAAGCTCATGATTAACTTTATCAATGCTGATTTAATCCTATCAATAAGTTGTAAAATAGCCCCAAAAATAATGTTGTTGCCCGTATAAGATGTTGTTTTCTCTGTTCTGTTCAACTGCTGACTGAAACTCCTTCCAGTCAACACTGTCATCAGTCTCAGGATCAGAAGAGTCTCCAGTCTGGTCTTCAGTCTCTGGTTGTAAAAGTGGATGTGAGTTCCTGGCTGGTTCTGGTCCTCCACAGTCCTCTCCATCAGCTTCTGTTTCCATCTGACCAACACATTTATGTGTTTTGACATGAGAACACCAGGCAAATCTTTTGTTACAAACACTGCAGCTGAATCTTTTCTCTCCTGTGTGGACTGCCATGTGTTTCTGTAAATCTCCACTCTGTGTAAAAGATTTCTTACAAACTTAGCAGCTGAAAGGTTTTTCTTCTGTGTGGACTGTAATGTGTTTCTGTAAACTTCCTTTCTGTGTAAAAGATTTCTTACAGAGTGAGCAGCTGAAAGGTTTTTCTCCTGTGTGGATTCTCATGTGCAGCTTTAAAGCTCCACTGTGTGTAAAATATTTCTTACAAACTGAGCAGCTAAAAGGTTTTTCTCCTGTGTGGATTCTCATGTGCATCTTTAAAGCACTACTATGTGTCAAAGATTTCTTACAGACTGAGCAGCTGAAAGGTTTTTCTCCAGAATGAGTCATCATGTGGGTCTTCAGGGTTCCACGTTCAGTGAAAGCTCTACCACACTCAGAGCAGCTGAATGGTTTCTCTCCTGTGTGAACTCTCATGTGTTTCTGTAAACTCCAACTCTGCGTAAAAGATTTCTTACAAACTGAGCAGCTGTAAGCTTTTTCTCCTGTGTGACATGTCACGTGTGTCTTCAGATCTGCCTTGCAGGCAAATGTTTTCCCACAGTTAGAGCAGCTGAATGATCGCTGTCTTGTCTCCTTCCAAAAATCACTATCAACACTGTCATCAGTCTCTGGATGTAAACGTGGATGTGGATGTGAGTTCCTGGACTGAGCTTCCTCTTCATCATCTTCACTCTTCACAGGGACAGGAGTGAATGGGAACTTGGTGATATCAGCCTCCTCCAGCCCTTGAAGCTGCTCTCCCTCCTGACTGCTCCACAGTTCCTCCTGTTCCTCTTTAATGTGTGGGGGGGGGCTCTGGCTCCTGCTGGTCCACACTGGAGCTACACTCCTGCTGCTCCTCTTTACCAACAATCACTTCCAGAACATCTGGAGGTAAAGCTGAAACACAGACAGACAGCCGTTAATGAGAGTCTCAACAATACTTTGCTAATTAGCTGATTTCACTGTGATAAGGACGCAGCTTCATAATGAAATCATCTGATTTATCCCGGGTCCCCAAAGTTCATCATAGAAAACTGAGCTGTTACACTACCACCCTTAAATAAACTCATTCCACCACTCTGCTCAGGCTGGTGGTCGAGATGAAAACTGAGCTGAAGGAAACATTTAAGAGCATAGAGCCAAACTCAAGGCCCGCGGGCCAAATCCGGCCCCTCGCAAATTTTGATCCAGCCCGAATACCAATTTAGGTTCACAATGAATTTTGGCCTAACTAGTGTGCGCCAAACCAAAAAAGACAGTAAACTAAGCTTAAGCTAAATTCTACGATGGCTAAGAAACTTTTTTGCTGACTTTTTTTTAGGGCTTTAAGTCGACCAAGCTGTAGGTGAGAAGACTATATGATAGGGATGTCCCAATCAGCTTTTTCTGCCCTCGAGTCCGAGTCATTTGATTTTGAGTATCTACCGATACCGAGTCCCGATCCGATACTTCTATAATAATTCAACTTTATAATCCCTCCAGACCGCAGACATACTCGCGCTTTCCGCTTCAAGCTGCTTCCGTGTTCTACTTTGCCGGCATTTAACCAATAGCGTCTCTGCAACAAAGTGATGTCATGCCGTAGGGCTGCACGATATGAGGAAAAGCTGCGATGTGCGATAACATTGTTTAATATTGCGATGACGATATGACTTGCGATAAATATTCAAATGTGAATGTTAGCTATACTGTTCCCATGTCTTAGTGCTTTAATAGGTTCTTTGCGAACCTAAACATTGAATAGCCTATTCCCACTGAATAAAGAAATCAAATAGATCATTTTTGACATGCTTTTATTGAACAAATTACACATAAATGAGGCATTATAACTATAAGAAATTAACGTTCAACGAAATTCTTTTAAACTGACCTTTGTTGATCTGAAATGAAGACAGATTCAGAAACTGCACGGCCTATTTCTCTCTTCAAATGTTTTCAGAAACACGTTTCGGTGAACTATTTTAGTCCAATATGAGATCGTATTCTGAACGAGACGCCATGACAGTCTGGCTGTGAATTTCCGGAGAAAAAAGAACCACGTGACGCGTTCGTCCAATCATCTGCCGGTTTTCATTTTCTGGGAAATAATCAGACTGTTAATGGAAACAATACAGAGCAGCGCCGCCTGCTGCTATGGAGACGTATTACGCTTCGCGTCGTCTCAGTGTGTAAACTGTTTTTGACCCTTATTCATCGTGTCAGGCTGTCTGTTGCGATGTGTTCATCGCGCTAGTTCATATCGCGATGACGATGAAAATTCGATGTATCGTTCAGCCCTATCATGCCGCATGCGTTGCTGTTTCTGTGTGGAGTCAAAAGGGTCTAACTCTGTGCCATCGCATAACTATAGATGTGTTAAAAAATAATGAGAATATATATACATATATCCGAGTCCTGATCGGGAGGTAATGTCCGATTCCGATCGAGTCTGAAACCACGTGATCGGGCCCGATTTCCGATCACGTGATCGGATCTGGACATCCCTACTATATGAGACATGCGATAACATGTTAATAAACTATACATGTCTGGCCCTTGATGTGATTCTCATTTCCTGTGTGACAGCCCTGGCTTAGAGTATGTGTCAACTACCGCTGACATCTGGACTAGCCTTTAGGCATGTGTCATGACCCAGCTCAAATTCAAGACAAAAGATGGGAGACCACACAGAATTAAGGATTAAATTAAAGCCAATTTATTTAACCCATAATAAATCTTACTGAAAACAAGTGATCGACCGATTATCGGCCTGATAACAGATAAAGTTAATGAAAAGGAACTCGTTAAAGGAACTCTTATTGGCTGGAGATTTTAATTGGGATTGGCTAAATGCAGTTTCTGGTGAATTTAAATCCTTCTGTGACTCTATTAATCTAAGCCAGTTGGTCAACCTACCTACAAGGCCACATGTAAAGAGTCCAAATAAGTCTACCTTGATTGACTTAATCCTAACAAATGTCCCTCATAAGTTCTCATCAGCGGGTGTGTTCTGCAATGATTTGAGTGATCATTGTGTTGTTGCTATATGCAGGAACACTAAAATCCCCAAATGCAATCCCCGTATTATTTGCAAGAGAAATTTAAAAATATTTAATGAGCAAGCCTATCATCATGACCTAGCTTTGGTTAATTGGGGGCATTTGAGTTTGTTGCCAGATGTGGAACTGGCTTGGGCCTATTTCAAGGAGAGTTTTATGAAGATTGTAAATAAACATGCTCCTATTAGGAAATTTAGAGTCAAGGGTCGAGAGAACCCTTGGTTTTCTCCAGAATTGTCAGAGTCCATCCATCAGCGCAATGTGGTATGGGCCAAAGCCAGAAAAGGCGATTCTCCCTCTGATTGGTCTAATTTTAGGCATTTAAGAAATAAATGTACTTCTCTTATTAAGAAGGCTAAATCAGATTATTACTTATCTGTCACAACAGAAAATCTCAACAATCCACAGAAATTTTGGAAAGTGATAAAGTCTCTATCTGTAAATAGAAGACCTCAGGCTCTTCCAAAATATGTCTTAAAAAACTCTGTTCCTGTCTACGATAGGACCGAGGTCTTAAATAGCTTTAACAATCATTTCATAGCTTCTGGTTCTTTGTTTGACTCCACAGGAGTGGCCCCCGTGACTCCCTGCACAGAACCTCAAATGTCTTCTGGAGAGTATTTTAATTTTGTTCCTTTTACTGTGCAGGAAGTGCATAAAGCTCTCAAAGCATTAGATCACAGGAAATCAAACGGACCGGACTTGATAGAGCCCTACTTCTTGAAAATAGCAGCTGATTATGTAGCTCAACCTCTTACGGTCCTCTTTAATCTTTCAATCCAAAACAAAGAAATACCACTTGTTTGGAAGTCTGCTTTTGTTACCCCTTTATTAAAAGGAGGTGATCCAGCTGTTATGACTAACTACAGACCAATATCAAACTTGTGTGTTTTGTCAAAACTTCTTGAATCTCTTGTTTGTGATCAACTTAAAGAGTTCCTGTACTCTAGTGACCTACTCTCTAAACTACAATCCGGCTTCAGGAAAAAACATAGCACCATCACAGCTGCTACAAAAGTGATAAATGATATACTTGTTGCTCTTGATAAAAAACAATATTGTGCTTCCCTTTTTATTGATTTGTCAAAAGCTTTTGACACTGTGGATCATGTTATTTTAAAACATAGGCTTTTATGTCTGGGACTGTCTAATCATGTTGTTTCATGGTTCACAAATTATTTGAGTGACAGGACCCAGTGCATTAAATGTGATGGTCTGTGTTCTGATTTTTTGGATGTCCACAAGGGGGTGCCGCAGGGTTCTATATTAGGACCCCTCTTGTTCATCATGTATATTAATGATCTAGGACAAGATGTGTCTGACGCTAATATGCATTTTTATGCTGATGACACAATAATTTACTGTTTTGGACAGAACCCTGTTAAAGCTGTAGAATCTCTGCAGAAAGCTTTTGACGTGGTCCAGCATACACTTATCCAGCTAAAACTGGTCCTTAACGCTGAAAAGACCAAACTAATGTTGTTTTCAAACAATAAGAAGGTCCCTCAATCTATCCCCTTTGTGTCCACTCTTGAGGGAAATGTCATAGAGATGGTTCACACCTACAAGTACCTTGGTATTTTGTTTGATGACTCCCTGACTTTTAAGCCCCATATAGACAATCTTGTGAAAATGCTTAAACTAAAATTGGCCTTTTTCTTTCGAAATAAATTTTGTTTTTCTTTTGAGGCAAAAAAGCGCCTTGTTAATGCAACATTTTTATCCATTTTAGACTATGGAGACCTGTTGTACATGAATGCTTCTGCTAAATGTCTCCACAAGATTGATATTGCATATCACGCTTCTCTGCGGTTCATTACTAATTGCAAGGTCTTGACCCATCACTGTGAACTGTATTCCCGAGTGGGATGGCCTTCTTTGTCCTCCAGGAGGCTGGGTCACTGGTATACTTTCATTTATAAGGCCATGCTTGGTCTTTTGCCTTCCTACATCTGTAATTTAATCTCACGGAGGAGTGTTGGCTCTCACTGTTTGCGTTCGAATGATCTTTTGTTGCTCGCTGTTCCACTTGCCCGTACAGAATTGGGAAAAAGGGCTTTTGTTCACTCAGCCCCCCACACATGGAACATGTTGCAAAAAGACTGGAAATTGACTGAATTACTTTCATTGAACGCTTTTAAGTCCAGATTGAGAGCATTTGAGTCGATTCTTTGTAATTGTTTCTCATAATGTATATGTAATCGTATTGTATGTTTATAACTTTTTTGCTGCTTCTTGGCCAGGACTCCCTTGAAAAAGAGGTTTTTAATCTCAATGGGACTTTTTTCCTGGTTAAATAAAGGTTAAATAAAAAAAAAAAATGAATTAAAAAGTGTTCTACTTTGGCTCTGTGTCTGTCCCTCTGCTTCGGCTTCACTCACCACTGAGTCTGACTTAATGTCCCGCCCACAACACCGTCTGATTGGCTAGATGTTGTACGAGTAACAGCCAATCAACACTCATCAACCTCACAGCAGCTGACATGCAGCAGCCTGGAGCACAAGCGTCTCCTTCTCCGTGGAGTTCGTCGCGCTACGCTTCAAAGGTAAGGCTGCAGGAATTTCCAAAGTTAAAAACATTCTCATCTTTCACACTAACGTTGTAAAAACACCCCCAACTCTGTGATCGGTTTCTATAATGACAAGCCTGCCAGGATATATCACTTAAAAAGCCAGAATGAACTTTTTGTGGTGATAGCGTTAGCTTGCAGTGTTACTGTAACTACACCGTTAGCATTATTAATATAGAGCAGTGGTCTTCAACATTTTTTAATCCAAGGGCCCTTAACTGGAAGAGAGATGGAGCAGGGACCCCCTACTACATATATTGTCTAAAATTAAGTTGTTTAATAAACTGGGCCCACAATAAGGTTTAGGGCGGCCTTAAGCCTTTATACATACCTTTTTTTGCAGAGGATACTGAGCTATTAAAATAGCCTAATAATTGTTGGCATTGTTTTATAAACTTTTCAAAATTAAATAACTTTAGTTCCAGTGCAACAGGGACTTATTTAAGCTTCCACCCTGCAAATGGAACATGACTCATCCGTATGAGACAATCTTTTTACATGTTATATGCAACGTTAGCCGACAATAACTTCCAGTCTCACTGCTGTTCTGAACGCCTTAGCAGACATCCATTCATTCATTTGCTGGTTCATTAGGCCTATAGACAGATGAATAGGAGAGAAAAACCACAAAGCCTATGATGATATAGCCTGCACCTCAAACTAGGACTTAAATCAATTAAAATGAGCTCCACCTTTAGCTGCTACATTTAGGTTTTAAATGCATCAGTAGTTATATATTATTTTAAAATGGAAGTTTACTGTAGTAAAAATAACATTTACTAAAGATGTTTAATGCAAGACATATACTTATACACATATACTTGTAAATATCCATCTAGTTTAGTAATACGGTAGCCTAGTTTTCTTGAATAACAGGTTTTCGTCCCTCTCACATGTTAATGGAAGGATTATTGTGTATTATGTTGAAAGTTTTATTAAATAATTGCTTAAAGCATTTCAACAAAGTTTTGTGTTGGAGTTTGTAACATCGTTTCTAAAATATTATTATTATTATTAAAAATGTATATCTGTATTACCTGTGGTGTAGTGAGTGCATGAGTGTAGATGAATGTGTGAAAAACCAAGCAAACAGAAGTCAAAATACAACCTAAACCAAGAACAAACCCTGTCTGGCTGTGAGGATGGAGAGACTCCACCTGCTCAGCTCCAGCCATCTTAAAAAAGTCCCTCCCCTTCCGGTGGACCTCATGGGACCTTAATTCAGAAAGAATATGCACGGTAGTTAACGGGAGAGGCAAATTATTTTTTGATCCCGTTTGAATTGAGCCATGGATTACAAATATGATGTGTGTCAATTTAAAAGATATAAATAATCAACCGAAGAAAGTCTCAGTTAGCCGTAGGTTTGTCATATGACCACCGCTCAGTGAACTACAGCTCTACTTCATGGCTCAATTCAAACGGGATCAAAAAAGAATTTCTTTCCCCATTCACTACCATTCATATTTTTTCGATAGATAGGTCCCATGGAGCAGAAGTAGAAGGGCGTGACTTTGGCTCTCTATGGAGCAGAGTGGATTCAGGTGTGGCTGATGCTCCTGCCACACCTTGCCACTCGGACTGCCTCCTTCTCAGCTCACATTCAAGTTCATGTTCAACGATTGTTTGGTAAATTGCTCTTAAACACATTTAGGAAAAGTCAGGCAGCAGCAGGATTACATTTTTTTATTTAGCAAAGTTATTACACATATAAATTTCAAAACGGTCAAAATGACCGTCCTGGCTGTTCTAGTGTTAAGGAACAGGCCGCAGGGGGACCATCTACAGCATGTATGTTACTCAGGGGGACCATCTACAGCATGTATGTTACTCAGGGGGACCATCTACAGCATGTATGTTACTCAGGGGGACCATCTACAGCATGTATGTTACTCAGGGGGACCGACAGATCTGGCCCTGTGTCCATCAAGCTCCTTAAACCAACATTTGATACATGAGCGCTACGTTCCGGTGCGCTGCGTTTAGCAACGCGGTCAAAAACTATTTGTGCTCCTCCGACTAACAACACACCCGTTACCTGTTAAAAGTTCCTACCTGAATAGACATGGGACTTTAAAAGCACACTAGTGACACCTAGTGGACAAGTTGTGTCCTACACACAAAACCTAAAAAATGGCTCTTACAGCTCTAGTTCTTTGGGTACTGAACCCAAAGTATGTTTCGGTTGGAACACAGTAACAGCTGACAGTAGATTGATGTTTCACAGCTCTGTGCTGGCTCCAAAAAACTGAAGAAACAACGATCCCAAAGCAAAGTTAAGATAAGATAAGATATACTTTATTGTCTCCAAAAGCCTACGAATTGCACAACTAACATATTGCACAACCCAAATAGCCTACGTATTGCACAAATGACACATTTCCACATAACCTATGCAGTACACAATGACATATTGAACAACCCAACAGCCCATGTATTGCACCACTAACATATTGCATAACCCAGCCAGCCTACATGTTAGCGTTGATATGGACATAGGCACAAATGAGTGTTTATATGGGTTTAGCCTGCATTTAGGAACCCTGAAAGCTGACATTCTGGGTGAAGTATGTGGGTCGGATCGGAAACTATTTTTTGTGCCTGTCTGATAACCGACTGACTCAGCCATAACAACGCTCTGTATGGTTCAAACACACCTTGCTGTGCAAACGTATCTCCAATTGTCTATTAATTACTCTTATTATTCTTATATGGGACTTTTCTATACAACCTGCAGTTATTATGACATGTACATCTCTGTCCCGTAAGGACTCAGTTAACCCTTGTGTTGTCTTCCCGTCGAACATCAAGCAACTTTTTCGTTTTTCTGGATCAAAATTTTAAATTAAAACTATTTTTCAACATTTTGGTATTCTTTTTGGACACTTTTGTCACTTCCCCCGCCCCCGATGCTTTTGTCTCTTTTTTCCCATTTAGGCCTTTAGTGACAGGACAGCTTAGAAATGAAAGGGGAGAGAGAGGAGGGGGGGGAATGACATGCAGGAAAGTGCTGCAGGTCGGAATCGAACCCACAACTTCTGCGTCAAGGTCTGAGCCTCTTTATATGGGCGCTCGCTCTACCACCAGGCCACCCAGGCACCCAGTTTCTGTCACTTTTTCCGATGTCTTTGTCGATTTTTCTCAGCGCCTTTTTACATTTTTGAAGCTTTTTCCGACATTTTTGCCACTTTTATCAATTTATTTCTCTCTAAAGGCTATTAAATTAAATAAAACAACCAAATATAATAAAAGTAGGGAACTGATCATTTATTTGACTTGTGAAGAGCGTTGTAGAGAACCATCCACGTTACTTTTCTTTGAAAATTTGGTTGAAAGAAACCCAAATATATAGAATTTCTGATATAGAAAATGGACCTGACCCGAGATCAACAGGAGGGTTAACTGTGTAGAGTGAGGTTGGGGAGCTTGGGGGGGATTAGTCTTTGTGTGTTGTAGGAAAACATGTATACAAGAGTCTAGTGTAAAAGAAAAGAACTGTTTGTTAGGCTGACAGGGCTGGGAGTTGAGGCTGGTTCTGTTTTCTCTTTGTTTGGACACAGTGAGAAACATCTGCAGACTGGATGGAAGACTCTAGTTTAAACTTTGACGTGTGGAGGGCAGCAATACGCTCAGTCTTCTGATGGAAACACGTTAGCTTCAGGAGCTAGCTGCATGCGGCTAACAGGCTAACGTTAGCTTAGCGTGATTATGAGAGCAGTTCGATTGTCAGACTAACCTTCTCCCCGCAGCTTGGTCTCCTCCGTGTGTTCCCGGTGTCGCTCCATCTCTGATCAACAAACTAAGAAACGCTGTTTGGGATTCCCTGATCTGGATTCAGCTAACGGCTTCTCTCCTCACTGCTCCCGCTGCTCAGCACGGGGAAACAACAACAAACACCACTTCCGGGGGGACCGCTGTCAAAATAAAAGCCTCGTTATTCTATTTTCACTTTTTTTGTTTTGATTTCTTTCATGAGGATATATTTTGGTTACATTAATGAACCCTGTTTTACCTAACCCTAACCCTACCCTTTCTGTCATATTTGCTGAAACTGACCCTATGTTCCAGTAGAACTACATGAAGCAGGTACCAGTAGGTAGGGGGCCACCTTTGCCCATGCGGAAGCCATCTTAGCCAAAACCCCAGTCTCCATGTTTTGTGGAGAAAACTGTCCTCTCTTTTGGCATCAACAGCAGGGCCAAACAGGTGGACACTGTGTCCATCCCACAGCTGAGGAGAGCTGTCGAAATGTCTGAGAAGGCTTTTCCTAAGTCGAAGATTTTGTCGTCCTACTCAGCTTTAGTAGGAACCTTGAACCCATTGAGCAGGACAATTTGAGGCGTTTAAACACGTACATTCATGAGAACTACACTTCCATCCCTCAGCTTTCCAGAAATAACTTAAATTGGAAAGTGACAACATCACTGGTCTAAACAGACTGGTGAACACATTCTACAGCATTGGATCCAGCATTTAAACTCAGCTTCCCTGTAAGTAAGAAAATGAAGCAGGGTTAAATACTGTGATTAACCTATGTGATTCCTTCCAGTGACAGCAGGCACAAAGCATGCTGCTTACAAAGGGTTAACTTTTATCCCTCTCTCCACAGGTTTAGCCACAAGTGTTTAAAAGATCAGACTAAACTTGACCTACAAAATTATCATAGGAAATTAAAACTGTCTGTTTATTATGATAACAAACCTGATTCCACACATCTTCCTTCATTCCCAAGTCCACTTGGGTCCCCTCTGCTGCACAGCTCCCTCCTGAGGTCACAATCTAACAAAATTGGACAATGAGCACTTTCAAAACAACTACAAAATAGGCTGGGACCAAATCCAACCTCAGTAAATTTGAAATGAGGCACTCCGTCAGTTGAGTGAAAAATACAACATTGTGATCAAACTGCAGACAAGGGGAGCGCTGTGGTCTATGGACAGGAAGGATAGCTCTGTGGAAGGTCACAGACAGCTCAATGACCAGAATTATTATACCAAACTAGATAGACCTATTTATAAAGATACCATACCACTAGTAATAAATCCTTTATCATTGTATAATAAAAAATGTATTAACCATAAACAAATGTCATACCTCCAGGGAAATAAAGAACCCAGAATGCGCAGATTTTATCTCTTACCTAAGATCCACAAAAAAAGGGAATCTGGAGCCTCCCTTACTGTATTCCCCCGGGCGCCCAATTTTCTCCGATTGTGAGAGTGAGACCTATCGTACAGCGGAGTATATTGATTATTATTTAAATCCTCTATCGATTTGCACCCGAGCTATCGTAAAGATACCTTTGATTTTGTGGAAAAGTTAAAATCTGGATGTACCACCGTCAGCTTTTCTCTTCGTCACGTCACGGCTCTTTACACTAACATACAGACACCCGAGGGCCTCCTGGCAGTCAAATGCCTTACAAAATATCCGAACAGTAAGAGACCCGACAAGGAAATTCTCCAATTACTCGAAATTAAGTTGACAAAGAATGATTTTGAATTCGATGACAGTATTTTTTACAGACCAGGGCACAGCGATGGGTAAGAAATTTGCCCCTGCGTATGCTAACCTTTTTATGGCAGACTGGGAAAGAAAAGGCTTAGCAGCATGTCATAAAAAACCGCTACATTATTTCCGCTTTTTAGACTATATCTGGGGCGTATGGGAGCACTCGATAGAGGATTTTGACCAGTTCATGGTTACCTTAAATGAGCAGAGGGACTCCATAAACTGACCTCAACCATTAATCAGGACTCCATAGATATCTGGACACGACGACCTTCAAGCTGCAGACTGCTCCGCTACACGCAGACTGCATGTGAGAGTTTTTTCAAAAAAACAGATACGCATGCGCTGTTATTTAGATCCAGCCATCACCCACGGCATACTTTTGCGGGCCTAGTTAAATCCCATATTAGATTCAGAGAATATGTACTAGAATAGAGGATTTTAAAAGTGCAAACACAAACTCTATTTCATCATTGCCACAGAGGTGTACTCTCACACCATGCTACGCCAAGCCTGAGAACATTCACCCAGCCTAAACCAATTAGTCTGGATCCCCTTCGACCAATTATTGTTACATATTCCACAAAAATGTGAAATTTGTCAAACAATTAAAAAAGAATTTTATTTCCTCTGGAGCAATGATATTTTCTTAAAGGATCACAGGCTGATTGCAGCCTTTAGAAAAATAAGAACTTGAGGGATATCTGGTCAAAGCCAAACTCAGACCTCTAAAAACCCAGAGGTCCACAGCACAAGGGATTTTATAGGAATTATAGATGGTACAGATCAGACATCAAAAGAGTTTTTTTGACCCAAGAACACAACTGTACATCAGAAAACATTATTTATTTAACCAGATGCTTACAATGTACCAACAATATGTGGGAGAGTCAGGAAACTCCTATTGACTAGATTCACCCAACACAGGTACAATATAAATAGACAAAAGAACCTGCACATCCCTCTAGTCCAACACTTTGTAGACCATGGCTGGACCAACTCAGGGCCACCATCCTGAGTCCAATCCAGCCTGGTCTGTCCCGCAGCGCAGGAGAATTGAGAGGTCCTGGATCCAAAACTGGGTACACATTGCCCAATGGCCTAATGAGAAATAGGATAGTGGGGATTAGCCTGAAGCCCATGGTGGTGCTTCAATCCTGCTGCCTCGGCAGTAGCCCTAACTTTCTGTCATATTTGCTGAAACTGACCCTATGTTCCAGTAGAACTACATGAAGCAGGTAATTTAAGAAAAAATCTGGCTCCTCTGTTACCTCCTACAGCCTGTAGTGAGATTTGCAAAAATCCACCGCTCCCTGTTCAGATGCACCAATCAGGGCCAGGGGGCGTGTCTAACTGCGTGTCAATCACTGCTCATGCACATGCATTCAGTCCATAGAGTGTACATAAGAATGGACCAACAGATCCCGTTGCTCTGGGCGGAGACCAGTGAAGGATGTTAGAAGCACTTTTCCGGTGATGGCTGAGCGTTACTGCGCAGCCTCCAACTGAGAGAGACGAAGTAAATATGCCGTGAGCAACGTGTCTGAAAGTTGGAAGTCTTCTGGTAGCTGTGCCAAGAGAAATCTCAATCATTCCCAATCTAGCAGAGACGGAGAGCGTAGGTATATGTAAGGAGATAACATAGACACAGGCTAATTATTGATCACTAATATGCTAGTTAACATTAGTAATTAAACTTAAACAGCTAATGTGACGAAACTGCCTGCACGCTTCTCCTGTACTATACGGTAATTCCTCTACTATGAGACAGTAAGTCTCGTGGTCATGACCCAATCGTTAGCCTATTTTTATAAAAACGTCTGCTATGGAGCCATAACGTGAGGTACAAGGTAATGGAGCCTTTTATACATTGTCGTGTTTCTTTAGAAATAAACAATGGACAAATAGAGACTTTAAACGTTTCAGATGTAAAGTTATTCCCTGTCAAAGTGGCGCCAAAATGAATGGCAGTCAATGGGATGCTAACGGGGGGTGATGGCTTGGTAGCATTAAAATGGCGCCATAAGAGGTTCGCGGTTCGAGGAGAAGCTGACCCCCTTGATTCATTCTCCCTTGTGGGGGGAGGGGCTTAGGAGACCGTTTTGGGCTTCAGCAGAAAGGGGGGAGGGACTGAGAAGTTGTTGATGTTCAAATTTTTCGGCTAGGTCCTGGATCTTCACAATCCTACCTACAGCACCTTTAAATTCATTTAAATAAAAACACCCACTTAATACTTAATCTAACTCTACTTATTTGACAATTGTTTTACATGTATGCTATTACCAAATAAATTAACCAATACTTTTTTAAACATGGTTTCCCTTTTGTGGAAATATACGACAGAGGCATATGGATATTCTTTATTTGAATCATTTTCATTTTCTTTTTGGTGGGAGGAAACTGGAGCACCCGGGGTAAACCCACACAAACACGACGAGATTTAGGCTACATTTGTTTGGGCCAAAAGTGTATTTATCTCCAGTAGAAGAACAAATCTCTGTTTACACTAACACGCCCATGAGAGGGGGGAATGAGAGGGGGAAACGCCAGAGCAGGGGGAATGAGAGGGGGAAAGTCCAGAGCAGGGGGAATGAGAGGGGGAAACGCCAGAGCAGGGGGAATGAGAGAGGGAAACGCCAGAGCAGGGGGAATGAGAGTTTGAGATGCTAGTGCAGGGGGAAACGCCAGAGCAGGGGGAATGAGAGGGGGAAATTCCAGAGCAGGGGGAAACACCAGAGCAGGAGGAATGAGAGTGTGTTTTAAACCAAAAACGTAGCAATGTGAATGTAGCCTCAAAGGCCAAACATCTCCACACAGAAATGTAGCTACTCTTCTATTGGTGACATCAGAGAGCTTTGTTGTATGTTTCATAGATGGTATATCACATACCATCTACTGAAACACACATATCATAGTTTGGGCTCTGAATCCCGAATATAGACTTGAGACACCTCCCAGGTAGGCTGTCTAGCCATCACCATTCACATCAGAGCTATCCGGCTGGCGTTTGTTTTCAGAGTGATTTTGTGGCTCATCATTCATATCAGGTTGGGCTTCATCGTCACGGAATAGGACTCACCCTGCTTGCTTTCAATGTCTTTCCTTTTGGAATCGCCTTTGATTTCTGAGTCATCATCTGCCTCCTGTTGCATGACTTTACTGTGAGACTCCCGTTTGCTTTTGGAGACATTTTTCGATCCGTGGGAGTTTAATTTATCCGACTCCTCTGCTTCGTATTAATGTTTTTAGTGCGGTATCTATCACCCTAGGGTCCCTTTTGAAATTCTTTTTGAGTACATATGTAGAGACTCTTGTCTTTCTTCATAACCAAACGTTTCATTTGTAGGATGTACGCGCACACGCTCACACACAGACATGCTAGGAGACACGTACTGTAGAGACCGGGACCTTATTATACATCCATGTCCGAGACTCACTGACAACATCGTTTCTGGTAAGTAACGTTAAAACTAACGACACAGTATCCACTGCAGTTATCAACCAGTCAAGACACACTTGTATCATTATGAATGTACGACAGCAAACAGATAGAGTTACTGAAGAAGTTATCATTGATAACGCGTTCATTTGCTAATCTTAGCTAAGGTAACGTAAGTTATGTGTTAGCTAACAATGTTAGCTAATAGTCTCCTCTCCAACTTGTCATGACAACGTTAGCTTACGTTAAAGGCAAGCTGTGTCGATTTTCCACCGGTGTTTGTGTCTTTGCAGTGTAGGATGAACGGTGTTTGGCTTCCCCTCGTTGCCCTTAACTAATTTACATGACAAATTACATAAAGTTAATCTTCTTATCGAATATATGAGTACTGACAGTGTGCTCCAAATGCACCATGAGCCTTAACAGGCTGCAGGGTCTCCATCACTGGGTCGAGCCCAGAGGGCTTTAGAGCTGTTCTTCTCAAAGCCCAGGAACATTAAATGTCCAAAATCAGGGTGCAAAGTTTGTCAAAAGGGAGGTAGGGAGAGTTAGAAAATAATATGTTATTGTCCACCATGAAGGTATCATCCAGTAGAACTATTTTAATTCAATAGCTGTTAATTTATTTGATCTGCTGCACTTTGGATCAATAGACTGAGATTAAAAATGATGTCTAATGGATGTTTGTTAGGTTTAAGTGATGCTGTTGACTTAAGCTGCAGATCATCTTGTCTTTGCTGAGAATGAAATGCTTTCCTTCAGAATGAGATTTTCATCTTTAGACACCTGTTGTGTACTTTTCAAAGAATGAGTGCTTAAGGTTCTTGTTTCACAAAATTAATATTAAATTTACAGATTGGATGCTCTATATGAAATACGTTTTTATAAAATGAAATGTCCAAATTTAGTGTGCAAAGCTTGTCCTTTTGATGACTCAAATGTATACTATACACAAATATGTTTACGATTAAATCGCTTACAAGAACACAACATTGTTTACAAGAGCACAGATTCTATAAGATTAATTTTGCTCTCAAAGTTCACCAGATTGATGAAAAATGTAGTTTATTGTATGTTTAGTTAGTAGAGCTCTAAATGCGACAAATATTTAATTTAATTATGTTATTAAAGTACAGACACACTTCACAGAAAGGTTTTATTAAATTTAGGTTAAAAAAAAAGTGTAAAGGATCCAACCAGTTGTGTGTTTAATGGTCTCATCATCTCAGCTGGACTTGTAGTCGTTATATTGTTGGCTAGTTTACTTTAGAATCAAACATCAGATTTTATAAACTACATGTGTTTTGTGTGCAGAAATCTTAATGTGTAAAGTAACTAGTAACTAAAGCCGTAACAGATGAATGTAGTGGAGTAAAAAGTACAATATTTCTCTCTGAAATGTAGTGGAGTAGAAGTAGAAAGTGGCATGAAAAGAAAAGACAAGTAAAGTACAAGTACCTCAACATTTGGACTGAAGTACAAGTCCTGGAGTAAATGTACTTAGTTACAATCCACTGCTGAAATCCACACTGATGTTCCATTAAATCATGGACATGATCCCTGGGCATTCCCTATGTCGACAACTTCAACTTGTTCTGGGAGAGGCCCAGCCTGCTGAAACATGATGGTCTCCACCCAAACCGACATGGAGCCAGGCTGCTATCTGACAACATAACGACCACACTGAAAGTTAAGTATTGACATTCTGTTGAAAATATCACAGATTCATGCCCCCCAGGTATTGATCCTAATGGCACTTTACAAGTGAATGAATCTGAAAATGTTTTCTGCAGGGTAACATGTAGTACTAGTACTATTCCAGCTATAATCAACAATAGACCATACAAAGTGGTGAATGCCCTAAGTAATAAGAAGTTGACTGCAAACATAGTCAATTTAGCATCCAGTTCACGTCAACCACAGCCTGCCCCAAAAAATGAGACGGTGTCTGTTCCTCGACTCAGATCAGTTAAATCACAGGTAACCAAAAGAGGGGCAATACTTAACAACCTCATTGGAATTACAACTACCACTGCAATGATAGAACAGGATAGGAAAATTAGATGCGGTCTACTAAATATCAGATCTCTGTCTTCTAAAGCAATACTAGTAAACAAATTGATATCCGATAATCAAATTGATCTATTCTGTCTAACTGAAACATGGCTGGGCCATGAAGAGTATGTCAGTCTAAATGAAGCCACTCCTCCCACTCATATTAATACTCAAATTCCCAGAGGCTCAGGCCGAGGAGGGGGAGTTGCAGCCATATTTGACTCAAACCTGTTAATTAATCCTAAACCTAAACTAAATTATAACTCTTTTGAAAGTCTTGTTCTTAATCTTCAGCATCCAACATGGAAAACAGTACAGCCAATTATATTTGTTGTTGTCTACCGAGCAAACATACGCCACTTGATGGGACCACTGCAACAGTCTAATTGTATACCTAAATACTTATATGTTGTTACCTGCTCAACAAGTACACCTTCAGTTTGGAGTGTGCTGTGATCTCCTATAGACCTGGGGTCAAAAATCATTTCTTTGGTTGTATTTACATTAAGCAGCAGGTTATGCCTGTTGCACCACTTCACTACCTCCTCTATCTCCTGTTTATAGATAGCAATGTCTGAATATTTTGTAAGTAAGGTGCTTTAAGATAGAGTGTACAGTTGTGATTAAGGCATCGTCAGTCCCCCTGCCATTATTATAGGCAAATTGGTAAGGGTCCAAGAGATGCTGTACCTCGCTCCTTAAATGACCAACCATTATACGTTCTAATGATTTCATCACTATTGATGTCAGCACTACTGCTCTATAATCATTATGCTGTGGGCAGGCTTTTTAGGAACAGGAATGACAACAGATGTCTTCCAAATAGTAGAGATGGTACATGTATCAACAGAGAGTTGGAATAGAGGGCTCCAAGCCTGAGTCAGATCATCCAAACATGTTTTCAGAATAAAAGGTGAAATACCATCATTAAAAACTGTGGTGACAGCATTAGGGTTAATTATTATTCTGTCCTGTAGTGGGTCACATGGTAATGACATAGACAGGTCTCTGCAGCAGGTCACATTACTTTCATAATCCAGGTCAGAACGTTTGTAAAAAATGTTGAGATCATTAGCCTTGTCCAAAACGTTCCACACATTCAGTTCCTTCTTTCCAGAGTTCATGTTAGTCAACTGAGTAACTGAGTACATTTACTCAAGTACTGTAATTAACTCAAGGTGATTGTACTTTACTTGAGTATTAAATATTGTGTACAGCATTTCTATAATTAAAATAACGTGGACATATAAGGAGAAATTACAAAATATAGATTCATTTAAAGCATTTTTATTTATTTTTCCACCGGACTTAATTAAAACAGAAATGTTGTCAGACACTTAGAATAATAATCTGAGTCTGTCAGTGGCAAAAACAGAACTTTTAGTGGACATAAACGTTACCTTTTGTGTCTTTACTTTCAGTCTGAACAGACCTCAACAGATTTAAAACCACATTCAGTCACAGAAAATACAAACAGTCAATATGAAATGTCAAAGATTATTAAATGAAAAGTCCACAAAGGAAGATAATATGATGTTAAACTACAAAACAACAATAACTGGAGAGCATACAATTAAAAATGGCCAACTTCCAGTATGTCGGTAATGATGAGAGGAATGTTTGGACCAATTTTCGTGAATATCGAAACAACTATGTCCAAATTAAGGCCTTCCATGCATCAGGGTGTGCTTATTAAACTCACATGGACCAAATCGCTGTATAGTCTCGTTATGGTTTTTGCGCCAACTTTTGGGAGTTTTGGAGTATATAAGGGCGTCAAAAATGTGTTCAAAGGCTAAAACAAATAAGAGGGCCCTATAGAGCAGCCATGACACGTCTAGGCCCAAATGTGAAAGCAGCCCGGAGAAATTACTATTTTGAACATTGCTGCAACATTTTGAGAGTTTCTGTGCATCCTAAAGTCCTTAAACATGTATTCCTAAAATGAGAATTAGACTGACTTCCTGTCAGGCAAAACAAAAGTAAAAAAACAAATGTAATATGTTTCTAAAGATGAGAACAAAGTTTTTACCAAATTTCAAACATGCCTACGTTTTCCAACCGAAACATCTTTAAACCTCTTAACGTTTAGGCAGAGCAGCCTATGTCATCTTTCATCAGAGAAATACTAAATGGTCGCCTTTGGGCCTTCCCCCTCACACTGTGGGTACATTGAGGTAAAACAGCTTCAACACTAGCATAGAAAATCGCCAAAAATACGTAAAAAAACCCGTATAAATAAATGTCAAAAAAGCGTCAAATGAGCATCGAAAAAAGTGTAAAGTCGAGAGTTCTGAGGAAAGGCAGAAAACCGTCCAGCTGATCCAGGATAACATCCATGCTGTTCAGAAGATAAAGTTACTGCTGGTCAGCCTTCAATGTGGAGAGAAGATCAGAATATAACAACACAGCTATCAGGGCATGAGGAGGAGGCAGGAGGAAACAGATTGGCTCTCAAACATCTTCACTACGAGGCAGTGTGAATGAGCTGGTGTCTTTTAAGGCTACTACTCTGAGAAAACATTTTCCCACATTGTTCACACCAGTACGGCTTCTCTCCAGTGTGAACACGTCGGTGGCTTTCTAGGTGACCACTCTGAGAAAAGGTTTTAGCACATAAATCACAGCTGTAAGGTTTATCTCCAGTGTGAATGCGTTGATGTCTTTTAAGGTTACCACTCTCAGAAAATGTTTCCCCACATTGATCACACCAGTACGGCTTCTCTCCAGTGTGAATGCGTTGATGTGTTTTTAGGGTACTCTGTACTGTGAAAGCTGCCCCACATTGATCACAGCTGTACGGCTTCTCTCCAGTGTGAATGAGTTGATGTGTTTTGAGGTGACTACTCACAGAAAATGTTTCCCCACATTGATCACAGCTGTACGGCTTCTCTCCAGTGTGAATGCGTTGATGTGTTTTTAGGGTACTCTGTCGTGTGAAAGCTGCCCCACATTGATCACAGCTGTGTAGATTCTCTCCAGTGTGAACTCTCTGATGAATCTTTAAATATCCAGATGTTGTGAAGGATTTGTCACAGTGCTGACAGTGGTGACGTTTGGGTCCCTCTCCTCCTCTCCGTTTCTATAGCAACAGACAAACAGAGAGAGTTAGTGAACAACCTTTAAACCCTGGACTTGCTCTCACTCGCACAATTTTCACTCTTCACACAATAATTTATGACAAAATGAAGGAAAATGTGTGCCGGTTGCAGATATGTTATTATGGAAGCAAATGTAGTCTTCATAACTTTTATAAGTTCAGAAATATTCTAAAATTTTCAGGCAAGTTTCCCCATTCGAATGAATGTTCAAAACAAAATCATTTGCGCACTCGCTTCAGTTTTACTTTCAGTTAGAAATTCCATGGTAACTTTAAAATAACACAAACCTTTCATACATTCTGGGCATTTTTCATTCTTTAAATCTCATTCAGACCTTTTGAAATACATACATTAATGTGATGTCAAAGTAAAGGTAAAGTTGTTCTGGTTGCAGACATGTTACTATGGAAGCCATCGGGCTCTGTAGTGTGGACATGAGGTGTAAACGTAGTAAAAGATATTCATTTTAAAGTGGCCATATTATGCTCATTTTCAGGTTCATAATTGTAGTTTGAGGTTGTACCAGAATAGGTTTACATGGTTTAATTTTCAAAAAACACCATATTTATATATTTAACATATTTTTGTTGTACTGCACATTGCTGCAGCTCCTCTTTTCACCCTGTGTTCAGGTCTCTGTTTTAGCTACAGAGTGAGACATCTCAACTTCTGTAAGATCTTTGTTGTCAGTCGCACATGCTCAGTAGCTAGCTAAGGATTACATGAGGTAGCTAGCTGTTTCTCCAACTTCGGCCTGTACAAGGCAGGATTAGCCGGGAGACTTCTTCTAAATGAGGGCACACTTTCAACTTTGCGTGGAATACCTGCAGAACAGGGACGTCTAAGTAGTTCTATACAATTTATTTTGTAGATTAGGGTGAATTTGTGTGTGTTGTAGCAGTGTTTTGCCATAGAGAATGAGCTAGCATGCTAACGGTTAGCCCCCTAGGCCCCTCGTCTCGGCTTGTTACGAAGAAAGCCGTGCAGATTTTGACCAGCTCACCCAGAGACTGAAGGGAGGACACATTCAGAAACCGTATCTCACTCTAAACAGCATGGATGGGTTTTTTTTTCAAAGTTTGTATGCGTGTGGAAGCACCAGAGACACAAAATAACTCCCCAAATCCCAGAACAAGTGATTTTTTCATAATATGGGCACTTTAAAACCAATAGGTAGTAGTGTGGATGTAGCCTAAGTATCATGATAGTAGCATGTTAAATAGTGTTGGGTAACCCCCCCAGGGTTACAGAAATGGTTTGTTATCAAGTTACCAAATGGCTCAGAATTACATGAAATCAACGTGTTGTTAACGCAGCCCAGTCTCATGGCAGTTCGTGAAATGGTCACGTTATTGAATCTATCGATTTGTGTACTGAACACGTTAATGTCGTTATTTCGTGTGGTGAGCACGAATTTTAAAGTAATGTATTTTCAATGGGAAACATGATCACAGAACGATTACGGTAGCGAGTATTATCGATGAGGCGAATATACGCGCAGGGAGGTTGGTCGGGGGGGTGGATGGGTCAAACAACACGGGACTTTCACCCCGGAGACCGGGGATCGCGCCCCGTGTGATGCAGTTCCTTTCCCCGTTCTTCTCTTCCTAACCACAACCGTCCCGTTGTTGTGGCTGGCGTGTGGCGTTTCATTTCCCCGTTGTTGCGTGCCACAGAGACCGCGGATCGTGTCCCTGCGCCCAGGGATCTGTTTAGATTTCAAATATAGGCGGTGTTGCGAAAATCGTTGCCAATTGACAATTTGCTTCAAGTTGAGTTGAGAGGCTCCATAAAGTGATGCGACAGCCAGCTAGCGCCTGCTGGGGCCGCTAGCTCGTTGCTCGACCAGTCACGCTCGGGGACCCCGCTGTAAGCTGGAGGTCTCTCAGACCGCTCTCGGAAATAAGAGGCTTTTATTTCGCCGTTGACGGATCGTTTGTTTAACTATCACAACACATGTCCATCATAAGATTAACGGGAACCTGTGGTTAACTGTCTTTTCGGAATTAAACTCCAAAAGCGTGCCCGGTGTACACACACACGGCCACAGCAGGCAGAGGCGGGGGGGGAGAGAGATACCTGTTTCTCTTCGGGAGACTTGTTTAAATTATGACATAGGTTATATACATTAGATGTTGTATTTAGTTCATACTTCTTTTTGGTGTATTCATGTTCTGATTTATTAGAAGTTGAGTTTCAGCCTGTATGATAAATGAACAGTTGTACATAAAGTGGTAACATGCTGACATGTTATGTAGACTAAAAGGGAGACACCAACCTTTATCATTGTAATTGCTAATTTCCATCTGTTGTCCCTGGGCATATACAGTGCTCTATAATAATATAGAAATGATGATTCCACATAACACTAATAGGGACACATAGGACACCCAGTGCTAGGGCTGAACGATTTTTGAAAATAATCTAATTGCGATTTTTTCCCCAAATATTGCGATTTCGATTCGATATTCGATTATTTTTTAAGCTCTTTGTCTTCTGTATTATTCAACAAAGAATAATATAATAATGTATAGTATGAACACACAATTACACACTAGACAGGTAAATAAGTAAAAATATAGTATATATCCACACACACACACACACACACACACACACACACACACACACACAAACACATGTGTAATTTTTTACAGTGCACAGAGAGGAGCTGCCTCCAGCCCCTCCCCCTCGTGAAGTTGCGTGCTGCCGTGTGCACTTGTTCAGAGAGGCTATCGTTACGTTAGCTAGTTGCTGGTGTTCTTGCCGTGGGATTAACTGTACTAATAAAACTGTTGAAACACCGCGGCCACGCTGCTGTGGAAGCTCCCCGAACGTTATTTATCAGTCTGATTGTTACCCCTCTCAGTGGCAGCTCCTCCACTCATATCTTTATAACGGAGCTAACCGCTAACCGGAGCTAACCGCTAATCAGAGCTAACTGCTAATCAGAGCTAATCGTTGCCAACCGAGCCTTCAGTTCTGCATGTCTGTATCCATTAACTGCATGTATAGACTCAAGCCCGAATAAAACCCTTCATTTTATTAAAATGGCTGTAAAAGTTTTAAACTACAACTCAGAGTTGTTTGAATGACAGAAATCAGCTCAAGGTACAGTGTAGCGTTAGCATGCTAAGTTGATGCTTTCTCTACGGAGTGCAGACTGATTTGCTCTCGCGAGCCATGTGACCAAATCGCAGCCTTTGCGATTAGGAAATCGCGTTTTAACATATCGCGATATTATCGCAAATGCAATTAATCGTTCAGCCCTACCCAGTGCATAGGCCTACTTCTTTTTTTAATTTAAACTGACTTAAACTAATACACTAATAATAGTAGGACTCTTTTGAATAAGGGGTGTTTGAGCTAAACCATAAACAATCAAATTAAAGCTCAATACGTTTTATTTTTCAATATTATTGCAATAGCTGTAACATTGTGAGGTTTTCTCTGGAGATTTTTTAAATATAAAGTGGTTATATTGTTGTGGTTTTTATTTCTAGCTGTTATTTTGGAGCCCTGCAGGTAGCCTCTGTGCTGGGGGTGTTGAGCAATAACAGGAAGAACGCCTCGTCTCAAACTGTTAACAGTGTTTTTGTGAACATGCTTGAATATTTTTTCTGTAACTTCACATTCAGAATACAGGTGTGTGAACATTTTCTACAAGTGCAAATTTTAACTTACAAGTTCAGATTTTTTTTACAAGCTCTCATGTTTTTTTTCTTTGTATGACTTCAAATTCAGATCACATGTGTGTGAATATTTTTTACAAGTGCAAATTTTATTTTTACAAGTGCAAATTTTAACATACAAGTTCGGATTTTTTGTTCTGCAAGTTCTCACATCGTATTCTACAAGCTCTCCCATTTTGCACCATATTTACCTTCATATCTTTTCCTCATAGTCGGGGTTAGATGGCTGTGTTATAATAACAAAAGGTCAGTTCCTATGGCCACTTGGCCAGTGTGAATGCAAATGGTAAAACCGGTTTTGGGGGAGAGTAGTTAGTAGAACTGTTTAGAAGTGGACTGTTCCTATAACTACGGTCCTGTAACTACTTTGTGGTCTACATATGAAAAAACTGTGAAATCCCTCTATTGCACTTTCACAAATCTGAAACTGGGTTTTAAAGAATCTTTAGCCTCTCTGGGATAATTTAGTCCAGATTTGACAAGTCTAGGTGTAGTAGATCTGGACCTGGACTAATGTGGTCTACATATGAAAAAAAACTGTGAAATCTCCCTTTATTGCGTTCTCATGAAGACAATGAAGCTTTCACAAATCTAAAAGTGTGTTTTAGACATAATTAATAATTCACCTTAATGACTAACACTCTTTCAATACAGTCAGAGGTTAAAAAACAGAGGATCAGTCACTCAGCAATGGAAGTTGTGTTTCCTGCTGAATGGGACGCTAACTTCAGCGTGGTGTTTGTTTGTTGGTTAGTTTTGGAGGGAAACGGTCCATTGTTTGTTTCTCTCTCTCTAGAAACACGTCTTTCCATTCCCACATTTGATCTCTAACAACAGAATGAACAGATGATACACAGAGGGTTGTGAATATGTTACATTTCACATTAAATTCTACGAGAAAGTCCTTCTCACCCATTTATTTGTGTCATAAATTGTAACACTGTTTATGTATCTGTGTACTCGCTTTAGACAATAGTTCTGTCCATCCTTATTCTCTTTCTTTTCTTACATCACGTCATCTAAATGAGTGATATAGTAGGTCTACACCACACTATAGACTTTACAAAGAGCCAACCATTTCACACCAGCAAGCATTTGGTGCGCCAGTGTCAGAAACCTGGTCCAGCCAGTAAGGTTATATGATAGGAGAACACTGACCTGAACATGGCTGCTATCAGAGTCCCAGTCTGCTGCTTGTCTTCTGGGGACCTCGTTGCTCCTCTGCTCCTGGTTCTGGTTGTCCTCCTCCATTCCTCTCTGGTCCTGAAGTCCAGCAGATGTCCACTGGGGCTGCTCAATATGGTCCAGCTGCGGCTTGCGGCCGCTCAAGCCCCCACCCCCGCTCACGCTACGCCCCTTGTTTTATTTGCCTTCAAAATAAAAGCCCGTTTTCTGCAGGCCCATGGTGGTCGCTCACGCCACGCCCCTTGTTTTATTTGCCTTCAAAATAAAAGCCCGGTTTCTAAAGTTCTTTGCAAAAAAAAAGAAATTGTCTAATTGTGTTTTTCTAAATTGTATTTTTCTAAATAAATGCCCGTTCTCTATAGTTCGGGGTGGAACTACAGAATGCCATTCAAAAAACAAACAGTTGATGTTTGATTGGATTAGTTTTTGTATTTGCTAATGTATAATACATTGAACTGCAAATAACAACAAAACTTCAAATATTTATTTAAAAGTAAGCAAAAAACACATGACAATGTAACAAATACTGTCAGGGTTTTGGTGTTTTGTCTTATTGTGGTAGTCTTGTTTTTCTGTTATGTTCTGTTTCCTGTTTTATTTTGTAGTCTGTCTTGTCTCCCTTGTCTTGTCTAGCTTTCTTCCTGTCTTTGTTCGTTTCCCGCCTTTTTTGATTGTTCTGCCCCACCCTGATTTGTTTCACCTGTTGTGTCACCTGTCCAGTGTTAGTCCTCGTTACTTGGTGTATTTAGTTCCTGTTCTGTCTTTGTCTCTTGTCGGATCATTTCATTCTGTTTCCCGTTCATTCTGTTTGCCGTGTATTCTTTTGCCGTGTTTCCTGTTGGAGGTTTCTCTGTGTTTTTGTGGATTCTGTTTTTCGATTGTTCCAGCCTGGCTACCTTCCTGAGGACACTTTGTGTAAGACTCTTTTTGTTTTAATAAATCCTCTCACTGCATTTGGGTCCAAGCCTAGTCTTTCCTGACTAAACTGTGACAAATACTCAACAATCTAATTATGTGGGAGACACTGGAACTGGCTTTGGTCACATAGGACATAGCTGTCTGCCCTTATTGTTTTTCCTTCCATTTGGGGACACAGTTGGAGGAAGCCTCAATGTGTTTCGCCTTCTGGACCTTGTCCTGGTCATACTGTCTGTGTTCTATTTCCTGGGCTGGTCACAATATAGCACATCTGACTAGAAGCTCTCTCTGGGTCAAAGCACTAAAAGAGGAGGAGAAACACACACACACACACACACACACACACACCTTTTACCATTTAAATATTTCAGTGAGCTACTTTAGTCTAGGACCCAATTGTCCAACTTATTTTTACCTATTGCATTTGGCTGCAAAAGTGATCGCAGTACCCCTTTTCCCTGTTCCAACATATCCTGTAAAAGAAACAAAGAAAAAAACAACAGAATGATGATTATACTGACCAGTGACCACTAGACTCTGGATGTGGTCTATGCGTAGTTATGACATCAATACTGTGTGTAATGACATAGAATCAAGACCATCCAGTGTAAGATGTTTACCAGGTGTGCAGTTTTTGTAAAACATTCCACATTCACGGCAGGTGTCTACGGTGTACATGGTGTAGAATTCTTTTTTGTATGATGCAGAAAACCTTCTCCATGTAGCGACACCTGTGGGAAACAAATTGTCAACCAAAAGTGAACATTTCTATAGGGTTAGTGAAAACGTGTGTGAGGTACTCAAGTATTGTATACCACAGCACCCTTTATTAAAACACTTACTGTCAAGCCACTGAAAATGTGCCCGTCTCCTGAAGGCGTTAGTGGACACAGTGTCCCTGAAGGTGGTACACACAAGAGCATACCTGTCAAGTATCCCGTTTTGGCCGGGAAAGTCCCGTATTTTACCCTTCTTTCCCGCCGTCCTCCCGTATTAGTATTTTCCCGTAAATCTCCCGTATTTTAACCTGCGTTATTAAAAGACAATAATGCCTGGGCGGAATTAAAAAAAACAAAAAAAAAAACATTCCCAATCTGAGCTCTGTCACTAGCCTCGCGATAACTGCCACCTGCAGTAGCCTACTACAGGTACTGTAGGTGGCAGTTGTCGCGAGGTTAGTGTGTGAGGTCAGATGATGAGTTCAGAAAGGGTGTTTAGCGTGGTACGAAAGATTGTTACAGAGAATAAGATGACGTTAGACAACAGAACTGTTTGCGCTCTACTCTCATGTAAAATTAACCACTCTGGCCCAGCCCACAAATACACTCCTTCCAAAACAGTCTTAAAGAATGCAAAGTCTGCAACAAATTTGTACAATAACTCACTAAAAGAGTAAAGAAAAGAATGTGTGGAATGAAAATAAAATGTAAATGTAAAGACAAGCAATGTTATAAATTGTATGTTTTCAGCATTCTGCATCAAGTGGTGATTTTAGCTTTCTTGTACACCTGTCTTAAAATGTAAGGGATACTGGAGCTTGGTTGGGGTGGTGGGACTGCTCGCGGTGGGCGCTGGAAAATTTCCCTTATTTTCAAATCCAAAACTTGACAGGTATGCACAAGAGCCAATGTTAAGTATGCCTTATCTCCTTCCTGGAGTAGCACTTCCTGGAGGATTTCTGAAAGCACACGTTGGCAACTGTAAAATACAGGTCAGGCAAAATCAAGCATAGTAAAGACAACACACTGACTACACTGTTGCCAGTACAATGGCAACAATCATTCAATTTGTATCAATCATTTTTGGGCATAAGTTAGCAGAAATATGAACATTAACAATTAATGGTGAGAACATCTAACATCATAATGCATTCCCCTGATGTTCAATAGGCAGTAATTCAGCAGTGTCCACAGGTTGGAGTTTAAAAATAAAAAAAATGTTAAATTGGTAGAGCGACAGATACTTTATTGATCCCCAAGGGGAAATTCAAGGTCCCAGTAGCTTATAGACATCACACACAACATACACATACATCATAAACAGGATGATAAAATAACAAATCCACATGAATAATATGGACAATAAAAAAACAAATAAAAAATCGATATGAATGTACTAAGGGATGTGTAAGCATGAGACGCTTGCAGTGACAGGGCAATTATATTGTGCATAAGGTGCTCTATGAGAGTGTGTGTCAGGGTGGTAGTGCAAATAAGTCCAATAGTGCAAGGATAAAGGGAGGGGTTGTGCATATGGGCTAATATATCCAGTAAACAGTGTAAACGGTGTAAGCAGTAAACATTACCTCCAATATGAAGAACCTGTCATCCTTTTCAAATGGAACCTTTTGAGGGAAAATTATTTTTTCCATATTATATTGTTGTTTTTCCATATTATAGATATGTATAAAACAACCTTACGTTTTTTAATGAATCAATCAAAACAGGAGAAGGCCACTGGGTGTCCTCTGCCATCATCATGCTCACCTCATGTTCCCTCTTTCTGACCTTTGGGACCCTGGATATCGGCTGCAGTGAACCTTGGAGCAATGCTCTGGCCTCATTGGTCCAGTATGCAAACCTCTGTCCATGGCTTTTGAGTAAGATATTAGTAAAATAATAAAAAAGTAAACTAATGTAGAAGCAATGTATTTTAGGAAGTAACATTTAGAGTTGTCTTACCCGTCAATCTGGAACCGTTCCATTAGACTAATGCACCACCATTTTCGGATGCGTGCCATGTCCCTCTAAAAGAAATTATAGAATATTTAAGTTGAGGAGTAATGTTAATTTTCAGTTACAAATCACTACATCATTTGTCTGCAAAACATTAGCATGTCAATTACAGCAGAGTACAAAACAAAGTTATAAAGCCAAGTTAAATAGTCCCACAAACAATACTTTGATGTGCGGTTAATACTGTAGTGCAAAGTACTTTCTAGATCATGCTTACTTAGACTTATGGAAATTGTAAACAATTTACCAAAGTCAATGTCATGGTTAGGGTGGATTTAAGTTCCTCTTTTATACTTGCTCCTATGTGAGAAGAACAATACTGACCTCAATGAACCAAAATGGAGCCTCTGTGCTCAGGCTGAGTGCATACTGTAAAGTGTAAAAGGCAAAGATCTGTGAGGTTATGGCATTTTCAGATAATAAAAAAACAACAACCTTTAAACAGGTACTAAAAAGCAATTTACCATCAACATTAAGATGCCACAATAATTTACAGTGGTTTGTTGAGGGAAACCCTGCAAGAATTGGGCAAAGTGTTAAATAGGCAATATAAAAGTTTTTGGGTCAAATCGGAAATATAGACATGTGCATCCAAGTACATAAGTTGTTGGAGAGATGTACCTCAATGTCTTTGCCAAACTTAGTTGTCCACTGGCCCAGAGCAATGTGATGAGCTAAGTCACTGTCAAAATCATTCAGAAATACAAATTACACACATACTTGTAATAGTATCAGAAAAGAGAAGAGAATTCATATTACTCGATTCCCTTATATTCAAAATACCATTGTATGCTATTGATAGAGAAGAGTTACAATACAAAACAAACTAACTTATATAGCCATTGAACGAGGCTAAACTTTAAAACAGCCTTTGAACGAGGCTTTACTTTCATGCTTATGGAATCCAAATACAAATCATAGTACCCTGTTGCAGACCTGTTGGTTGTGAATTTTGTTATTTGCCAAATCTGGACAATGAGCTGTGTACCTGCATTTCTGGAGTACTATGAATTCTGTAGGATTCCCATACTGAACAAGCCACAGAACAGGGCTGATTGTTGTCATGTTACCAAACCTAAAGATGTTATGACTGTCGCCAAAGCCATCTGGTTTGAGCGAGTCCAGCAAAAATAGCTCTCTCTTTGCTGGCTGCAGGACCTGTGAACCATTTTTAAAAGAACTACATTTACATACATCCTAAAACAAGAGATAAATGTACAGAATAAACTTCAGTTCAATTTTTATTTAGACTGTTGATAGGGTTTGAACTTGACTCACACAAAGCAAATAGTGATCTGCTTTTCCTGGCTGTGGACTCCAGGCAGGGATGATTATTGAGTCTTTTGACATGAGGTCAACCTGGCATTTAAAACAAGTCATTTTGCAGTATTGTATGTCAATGTCAAGCAACACAAAAAGTCACAGGAAAAAAAGAACTTACAGGAAAAACAGCCATTGGGTTCTCCTCTTCAACTTCCACGTTGGAACAACATACATGTCCTATCGAAACCTGTAGGGGGACATCTATATGAGAAACCTAGTAGCTCTATAGAGAAACTGTAGGGGGAGCTCTATAGAGAAACTGTAGGGGGGGCTCTATAGAGAACCTGTAGGGGGAGCTCTATAGAAACCTGTAGGGGAGCTCTATAGAGAAACCTGTAGGGGGAGCTCTATAGAGAAACCTGTAGGGGGGGGCTCTATAGAGAAACCTGTAGGGGGAGCTCTATAGAGAAACCTGTAGGGGGGGCTCTATAGAGAAACCTGTAGGGGGGCTCTATAGAGAAACCTGTAGGGGGGGCTCTATAAACCTGCCAGCAAAAAGCGAGAAAACAGTGAAGAAATGGCCAAAACTACATAGCACCTCTTTAATTCAAACATCTGTAATGAAGCTCCAGAAGTTCTCTGAGTTCTCTTTTAGAACCAGGAGCGCAAGCCCGAGCCCGTGTAACATGATAGAAATTAAGACCGAACCCGTCGGGTACCGTCGGGTACCGTCGGGTCCCGTCGGGTTCGGGCAAAGATCTTCAGCTCTAGTGTGTGCATGTGTGCGTGCGTGCGTGTGTGTATTGTGGTGCGTGTGTGTGAGCGTGCATGCGTGTGTGTTTGTGTGTGCATGTGTGTGTGTGCATGTGTGTGTGTGTTTCTGTGTGTGCGTGTGTGTGTGCGTGCGTGTGGTATGTGTGTTTGTGTGTGTGTGCATGTGTACGTGCGTGTGTGTGTGTGCGTGCGTTTGTGTGGGCGTGTGTGTGCGCGTGTGTGTGTTTGTGTGGGCGTGTGTGTGCGCGTGTGTGTGTTTGTGTGGGCGTGTATGTGTGTGTTCAACTCAAGTAATACATCAAATGTAGGTTATCAAACAAAAGCTATAAACACATCTAAATAAATACAAATCAATCAGTCTTTCTAATAATCTTTACTGTTTAAAAAGTTACAACAGTAAAACAGGGTTTCTAAATGTAACAAAATATATCCTCATGAAAGAAATCAAAACACAAAAAGTGAAAATAGAATAACGAGGCTTTTATTTTGACAGCGGTCCCCCCGGAAGTGGTGTTTGTTGTTGTTTCCCCGTGCTGAGCAGCGGGAGCAGTGAGGAGAGAAGCCGTTAGCTGAATCCAGATCAGGGAATCCCAAACAGCGTTTCTTAGTTTGTTGATCAGAGATGGAGCGACACCGGGAACACACGGAGGAGACCAAGCTGCGGGGAGAAGGTTAGTCTGACAATCGAACTGCTCTCATAATCACGCTAAGCTAACGTTAGCCTGTTAGCCGCATGCAGCTAGCTCCTGAAGCTAACGTGTTTTTATATCAGCTGCTAACTTTATCCTCACAGTCCTTCAGCTGCAAGAACAACATCCGCTGTCCTACATTCAGTTCTGGAAGAAGTACTCAGACCCTTTACTGCAGTTAAAGTACTAATACCAGTGGCATGAAAAGAAAAGACTCAAGTAAAGTACAAGTACCTCAACATTTGGACTGAAGTACAGTACTGGAGTAAATGTACTTAGTTACATTCCAGCGCTGCCTACATTATAACCATCCAGTCTTTTTTCCACTGGCCAAAAAGTGATTGCAGCTTCTGCCTTGTGTTTAAAAAGGTTGTTTCTGCCTCAAAATGACTAGATTTTCTTCATGAGGCTTTTATCTGACAGATTGTAGCCCACGCTGAACTTTCTACCTGTTGAAATACCTTTTTAAAGGGCCAGTACATCCAGTACCAGCCAGTTTTCTAAGGAAGTTGTTGACTGGGAGCTTCCAGACTGAGTCTGACTATGCCAGGCTACAGAAGAAGCTACCAGCTGAAATATAGATTTATGAAAAGTTGAAGGCTTAATCTGTGATGCTGTCAAAGCTGGAAGAAGAAATTAATCAACTTCAAAGGGGGGGAGGGTGTCACATGTTATACTAACATAAAATATATCTGTGTGTGTGTGTGTCTGTGTGTGTGTGTGTGTGTGTGTGTCTGTGTGTGTGTGTGTGTGTGTGTGTGTGTGTGTGTGTGTGTGTGTGTGTGTTGTTTTTCTAACAGCAGTGACCATAGAGCTAGTTTGTGTCTTTTAGCTCA
Organism: Sander lucioperca; assembly: GCF_008315115.2. Lineage (NCBI taxonomy): Eukaryota > Metazoa > Chordata > Actinopteri > Perciformes > Percidae > Sander > Sander lucioperca. The sequence goes on from NC_050184.1 coordinate 35,798,153, forward strand.
TAGCTTTAGCAGCAGACTGTTGGACGTCCTGCTGTTAGAATCCTCTCCAGTGAAATACAGTCACACTTTTACACTGTTTAGCTGTCAGCATTTAAACCGTGTTTAATCCATCTGCTAGCTAACGGTAGTCTAACGTACACGTTACCTGCTGCCAAGTGTAACGTGTTATTAGTGTTAACTAGCGTCACATGCAGCGATGCTTCTGTTTCCTCTAACGTCTGTTTTCGGAGCATCAGAGAGCATTTAAGTTGCACCGAAATCTGTGTTGCTGTTCCGTCTGGTAGATAGCGGTCGGTTTGGCACCGGTGCCATATTAGCGCTGGATTTTAACATGCGTCATGCGGTCAATATTACCGAGTTATAGGTCAGATAACAGGCTATGCTACATGTTTAATATTACTGAGTTAACTGTCTGATAACAGGCTATGCTACATGTTTAATATTACTGAGTTAACTGTCTGATAACAGGCTATGCTACATGTTTAATATTACTGAGTTAACTGTCTGATAACAGGCTATGCTACATGTTTAATATTACTGAGTTAACTGTCTGATAACAGGCTATGCTACATGTTTAATATTACTGAGTTAACTGTCTGATAACAGGCTATGCTACATGTTTAATATTACTGAGTTAACTGTCTGATAACAGGCTATGCTACATGTTTAATATTACTGAGTTAACTGTCTGATAACAGGCTATGCTACATGTTTAATATTACTGAGTTAACTGTCTGATAACAGGCTATGCTACATGTTTAATATTACTGAGTTAACTGTCTGATAACAGGCTATGCTACATGTTTAATATTACTGAGTTAACTGTCAGATAACAGGCTATGCTACATGTTTAATATTACTGAGTTAACTGTCTGATAACAGGCTATGCTACATGTTTAATATTACTGAGTTAACTGTCTGATAACAGGCTATGCTACATGTTTAATATTACTGAGTTAACTGTCTGATAACAGGCTATGCTACATGTTTAATATTACAGAGTTAACTGTCTGATAACAGGCTATGCTACATGTTTAATATTACAGAGTTAACTGTCTGATAACAGGCTATGCTACATGTTTAATATTACTGAGTTAACTGTCTGATAACAGGCTATGCTACATGTTTAATATTACTGAGTTAACTGTCTGATAACAGGCTATGCTACATGTTTAATATTACTGAGTTAACTGTCTGATAACAGGCTATGCTACATGTTTAATATTACAGAGTTAACTGTCTGATAACAGGCTATGCTACATGTTTAATATTACAGAGTTAACTGTCTGATAACAGGCTATGCTACATGTTTAATATTACAGAGTTAACTGTCTGATAACAGGCTATGCTACATGTTTAATATTACAGAGTTAACTGTCTGATAACAGGCTATGCTACATGTTTAATATTACTGAGTTAACTGTCTGATAACAGGCTATGCTACATGTTTAATATTACAGAGTTAACTGTCTGATAACAGGCTATGCTACATGTTTAATATTACTGAGTTAACTGTCTGATAACAGGCTATGCTACATGTTTAATATTACTGAGTTAACTGTCTGATAACAGGCTATGCTACATGTTTAATATTACAGAGTTAACTGTCTGATAACAGGCTATGCTACATGTTTAATATTACAGAGTTAACTGTCTGATAACAGGCTATGCTACATGATTAATATTACCGAGTTAACTGTCTGATAACAGGCTATGCTACATGTTTAATATTACAGAGTTAACTGTCTGATAACAGGCTATGCTACATGTTTAATATTACAGAGTTAACTGTCTGATAACAGGCTATGCTACATGTTTAATATTACAGAGTTAACTGTCTGATAACAGGCTATGCTACATGTTTAATATTACTGAGTTAACTGTCTGATAACAGGCTATGCTACATGTTTAATATTACTGAGTTAACTGTCTGATAACAGGCTATGCTACATGTTTAATATTACTGAGTTAACTGTCTGATAACAGGCTATGCTACATGTTTAATATTACAGAGTTAACTGTCTGATAACAGGCTATGCTACATGTTTAATATTACTGAGTTAACTGTCTGATAACAGGCTATGCTACATGTTTAATATTACTGAGTTAACTGTCTGATAACAGGCTATGCTACATGTTTAATATTACCGAGTTATAGGTCGGATGGCGTTCACGTTCAATATTAGCTAAACCAAACTTTCATAGTGAGTTCAGGGTCGGCTAACTGGCGTTCACATCTGTCCTGCGGGCACGAGAAAGTGAGACTTGGGCGTATTCTGTCAGTGAAGGCTACGTCGTGGTGAGAATGTCACTTTCCAAATATGTAAAGAAAAGAAAACAAGAATACAGAGTTTTCAAAGACGAGTGGACTGAAACATATGCGTTCATTTCCCCCCAATCCAGCATGAAGCCCTTGTGTTTGATTAGCACAGAGACTGTTGGAGTTGGGAAGAGTGGAAATGTTAAACACCACTATGACACTAAGCACGGATATTTCCAACAGCAGTATCCTCAGAATACAGAGGTGAGAACAACAAGACTTGGTCAGTTAGAATCTTCCTATGAATCAACTACCACGTTTTCTGTGAGATCTGTGACACAGCGAGAGAGTGAAGTCTCTCTCTGAGTAGTCTTTATATTACTGGGCCTTGTTGTTTTTAAGGTCAGTTGGTTTAATCACTTTTTTCAGGCATGAAAACAAAAAGGTTGCTTATTTAGTTTGTAACATTTACTTTTTTAGGCATGAAAATCAATCAGTGTAGATTGTTCTCTTTTTGTTAATATTTCTTCTAAAACTATACTGTACACCTGTACATTTTATCATAAATGTTGGAGCTGCTTAGGTTCAAAAGCAACCATTTCGGGGCAGACAGTGCCATTTCTTTTGCCCTAGTTGGAATGTATTTTGAAAATTTCTAACACTTTAATGTATGTTCCTTTTAAAGTTAGAGTTGCTTTAATTTAGGCAACAGATTGCAGTCAAACATTTTTTCCACCAGGCTTGAATGTAATTTTTATCTGACTGCCTTAAACTTGAATTAACCTAACAAACTTATTGCTTGTAAGTTATAACCAAGTTTAATAAAAGTAAATCACTTATCACCAATCGTTCCCGACCTTGTATATAAATCAGATTTGGACCTTTTGAATATAAAGTTTGAGAATCCCAGCTATAGTGTTTAGTTTCTGTCTCCCCCATGAGGAATTCTAAGTAATGACAACAACACCGTCAACTGTCAACGCGTCCACAGTTCTGTGACCCGAATCTGAAAAAACTCAGCCGGGACCAGCGACCAGCGGACCTGACAAAATGGTGGAAGACGAGGAGACAGATGATGGTCTGGTAGCTGAGATATGTGAAGCAGTATTTGCCAAACTCAAATATATCCAGTCTGGATACCAAACTCCACCAGATAACTAAATCAGTGAGCTCAGTGTGAGGGAAAAGCTGAAAAGCATAAAATCAGTGCCGGAAATGGTTCGGAACTCACCAGTACTGAGTACCGGCACTTCTGTTGTCCCCATGAGTACCACCACCTCCTGTGGTGAGTAGGTACACACCCCTAAACACCGGCGTAACTGCGTCTCTCATAGCAGCTTATGTGTGCATTCACACGAAAAAAGTGATTGTGTGATGCAGGGTTGTGTGGCGGAGGTAGTGTCATTAATTGTGCCATCTGTGTGACCTCCTGTTGTGTTCTTTAACCCCCCCAACATAGCACAGGTAGACTTTATACTTCTCAGTTCCTGTTTCCCGTCAGATGGTTTATAGATCTGGACGTTTCCGAGCGCACTTGAAGGCAGCTCCATTTCCCGGAGAAAGAGAGAAAGAAAAGAGACGGAGGGACGGAGGAAACAGTCAGCTGTTCCACAAACTCCCGGGCAGTTCAGAGCTAGTGTTTGGTGTTTAGAAACTTTCTTGTGGCAGAGATAGAGGCAGTGATGTTTCCTGTTTCCTGTCTGGGACTCTCACACCACCTCAAAACACACCCACAAGTCTGATCTCTGTAACATGATTGGCCCCCTGCAGCAACCCCCGCCACAGCCTAAACACACTACTCCCATTCAACATGAATGGAAAGACCTCCGTTTTTGCCGGACCGTCTGACGTCCGACGCAGGCTGTCTGAACGCAGATGTCCGTATTAACTTGGATAATTGTAGTGGATAAACCTATTATTGTAATCCTGATCGCTGGGCCATTGTGCCACCGCCCGACACAGGAGGACACCTGTGATCCAGTGCGCAGCCCACATCCGGAGCATAATCAGTCCGCCCTGGCAGTCACCTGATTCTGCATATCGGACCAGCAAGCCGCGGCGTTATATGGCGAGTTTACCCGAAGGAACGTTTGCTTTTGTGGCAGAAAAACATTCTGACAAGAGGATTGTAAAATAAGTAGAGAGCATGCGCAGCAGCAATACAGACTTTTGCTCCATGCACCTCTGCACCACTTATACAATAAGAAGCTACTCTTTTAATGTCTGTGTCTCAATCAGTTGCATGTTTTCATACAAAAGGAGGTTTTCTATGAAGTCACGATTATGTCATATCTCACGAGTGTGATAAAACATGCTCACGAGCAAATCATATCATTTCACACGCGCAGATGTTATCCTTCACGCACCGATTCAACAATCGAGAGTTGAACAGGCAGATGCGTTAAAGGGATACCTCACTGATTTAGCATTAAGCTTTGTATCTGTAGAAACCCGGTAGTATTTTTGAATGACCGTGCTTCCCTCCCTCATGTCCCCCTGAGACTAGAGATCTCTGTATTGTGGGTCTGGAAAAAGGCCTCTGATGACGCAAAAATCGTCATTTTCCGTCATCGGAGGGATTTTTGCCCAGAGGCAAAGGACTACAGCCAGTAGTAGGAGCTACTTCTGCATGTTTTCAACCAGCCCATAGGGGGTTGGACTGTCGTCTTTCTCAGAAGATTGCCGAGGCAAAACAAGCATCAGCCATCTTGAATCCTCGCTTACTGGCTTCTCAGCAGAAAACTTTTAAATAGATAGATTTATTCATCCTGAAGGAAATTTTAGAACAACAATTATGTGCATTCAAACTACACGTGTACCACCGGGATACATTGGTACAGATCGGAGAATATGCAGGACACTTTATTACAGACAGAATACTCTGAATGGAGACTAGTGGTGTTGCTCGATGCCTCTGGCCGTTAAAGGGACATCATCAGCGGGGAACGTTGAACGAGTGTGCCGGTGGAAAGCTAACGTTAGCCGGCCACCTGTTCCATCAATCCTGCTTTCAAGTGTCCGCTCATTAGACAACAAACTGGACTACATCCAACTTCAACGAAACTCCCAACGCGAGTTCAGAGACTGCTGTGTTTTTGTTGTTGTGGAAACATGGCTGTATCGGACTATCCAGCTACCAGGCCGGCTGCTCTGTCGCCGGGTAAGACTCTCTAGTCGAGGTGGGCTGCGTTTACACGGACTGCCTGGTATCCAACTAACTGCTAACTGCTGGTGGAGTTTGTGACTGTTAAATGCCGACCATTCTACATTCCACGCAAATGTACGGCTGTGTTTATACTCAGTGTTAACAGCCCACCAAGCGCTAATGCTAGTAGCTGTGTGTTAGCTGAACTTTACGGAGCATATAATGTGCGTGCACTCAATGTTTCGTATGTCGTTTTTATATAATTTTGTTTTTATATATTTTAATTGTGTAACCACTTGAGCTACGGGGAAACGTTTCGTGTATATAATTGAAATGACAATAAAACACACTTAAGTTGAGTTGACTGTCTCACTGTCTGTAAACGGTAGGCGTGGCTTGGGAGTAGACGCTAAAGCAGCGAAGCAAGTGCATTCTGGGATTTGGTGTCTTTCATGCACATGAGCCAAAAACACATTTTCTGGCTTTTCTCGGCCTAGAAGCCAGCAATTTCTAGACAGATTTCACATTTCTACTACATAAGTGACCCAATTTAAAGATATATTCATCTTTCCAACGGTGAAATATCCCTTTTAAAACAAAACAAAGGGAGAAGGAAAGAAAGGTTAAGCAGCACGCGTACAGAGCAGCCACCACGCGTCACAGAGTGTCCGCTTTGCGAGCGCTGGAAGACATACATGTTCTCACAGGTAAACTCTGCTCTCCAAGTTGATTTCTGCACGTGTGAATGAAACTGACTTTTGACACTTTGGCGGCGGAAACCAAGGAGGCACTGGCCCTCCTATGATTGTTCACTTTCAAGGTGATCTAACCCACAGACCTCTGTAGTTTACCTTGATTGACAGCTGTTGGTTGCAAAATGCGAGCCTTTGGCCACAGTCTGGAGCCCTGCTGTCTGGTCCGGTGCAGCAAAGTTATCTTACCTTCCAGTTCGGAGATTTTCTCAGACAGACCGACACAGCTTTTACAGCTGGAGCCGAGTGAAGGCATGAGGTTTTTTTTAAGGGTTTTGGAAGCTCAGTTTTGTATGATGATCTTTGGGGACCTGGGATAAATCGGATGATTTCATTATGGGGCGGCGTCCTCATCAGAGTGATCTCAGCTAATTAGCAAAGTATTGTTGAGACTGATATTTAATGTACGTCTGTCTGTGTTTCAGCTTTAACTCCAGACGTTCTGGAAGTGATTGTTGGTGAAGAGGAGCAGCAGGAGTGTAGCTCCAGTGTGGACCAGCAGGAGCCGAGCCCCCCCCCACACATTAAAGAGGAACAGGAGGGGCTGTGGAGCAGTCAGGAGGGAGAGCAGCTTCAAGGGCTGGAGGAGGCTGATATCACCAAGTTCCCATTCACTCCTGTCCCTGTGAAGAGTGAAGATGATGAAGAGGAAGCTCAGTCCTCACAGCTTCATCAGAGACTAACTCAACACATGGAAACAGAAGGTAATTGTGACGTTGTGAAGAAGAGAGGAGAACCTCCGTCAGGTTTGAGAAGTCATGTGACTGTGTGTTTATGTGATCCCGCTTATAGACAAATAATCAGTGCAACTGTCTTCTGTTATCTGAGCCAGTGGAAGCATGTAGATGTTAAACAGAAGAGGCCCCAGAATGGAGCCTTGGGGAACTCCGCATTTCATATTAGTCCACTCAGATGTTTATCTATAGACACAAAGTAGTCCCTGTTCTTTAGTAGGATTCAAACCAGCTAAACTAAATAAGAGTGAGATAAGCCTCAGGTATAATTGTCATTCTTTACAGCACTAGGGCTGAAAGTTAGAATACAGAAACATGAAATACCTGTTTTTTTTTACCACGTAAAGAGATTTGAAAGGAGACTATGTACTGTTGATGCTGTCTCTCTGTGTCTGTTACTGTCTCTCTCTCTCTGTGTGTTTCCTGTTTCCTGCAGATGTTCAGCAGCTGTTGGTGGTTAAAGAAGAGGTTCCCCCTGAGCAGAAGGAGCCCCCCCCACACATTAAAGAGGAACAGGAGGAACTGTGGAGCAGTCAGGAGGGAGAGCAGCTTCAAGGGCTGGAGGAGGCTATTATCACCCATAAGTTCCCATTCACTCCTGTCCCTGTGAAGAGTGAAGATGATGAAGAAGAAGGTCAGTCCTCACAGTTTCATCAAAGACAAACTCAACACATGGAAACAGAAGCTGATGGAGAGGACTGTGGAGGACCAGAACCAGCCAGGAACTCACATCCACTTTTACAACCAGAGACTGAAGACCAGACTGGAGACTCTTCTGATCCTGAGACTGATGACAGTGCTGATTGGAAGGAGACCAGAGAACCTCAGTCAGCTTTAAACTCTCTGAAACATGATTCAACATGTAAGAAAACATTCAGCTGCTCTGAGTGTGGGAAAAGATTTGGCTTCAAGTCAGATCTGAAGAAACACATGAGAACTCACACAGGAGAAAAACCTTTCAGCTGCTCAGTTTGTAAGAAATCTTTTACACAGAGTGGAAGTTTACAGAAACACATGATAATCCACACAGCAGAGAAGCCTTTTAGCTGCTCAGTTTGTAAGAAATATTTTACACAAAGTGAACATTTACGGTCACACAGGAGAACTCACACAGGGGAAAAACCTTTCAGCTGTTTAGTTTGTAATAAATCTTTTACACACAGTGGACATTTACGGTCACACAGGAGAACTCACACAGGAGAAAAACCTTTCAGCTGTTTAGTTTGTAAGAAATCTTTTACACAGAGAGGAAGTTTACAGAAACACATGAGAATCCACACAGGAGAAAAACCTTTCAGCTGCTCAGTTTGTAAGAAATCTTTTACACTGAGTGGATATTTACAGAAACACAAGAGAACTCACACAGGAGAAAAACCTTTCAGCTGCTCAGTTTGTAATACATCTTTTACACAGAGAGGAAGTTTACGGTCACACATGGCAGTCCACACAGGAGATAGAAGATTCAGCTGCAGTGTTTGTAACAATAGATTTTCCCGGCTTTCTGATGTCAAAACACATAAATGTGTTGGTCAGATGGAAACAGAAGCTGATGGAGAGGACTGTGGAGGACCAGAACCAGCCAGGAACTCACATCCACTTTTACAACCAGAGACTGAAGACCAGACTGGAGACTCTTCTGATCCTGAGACTGATGACAGTGCTGATTGGAAGGAGTTTCAGTCAGCAGTTGAACAGAACAGAGAAAACAACATCTTATACGGGCAACAACATTATTTTTGGGGCTATTTTACAACTTATTGATAGGATTAAATCAGCATTGATAAAGTTAATCATGAGCTTACTAAGCCTAACTAAGTTCCTGTGGCTTTCAAGGTTCAGTTATTCAATGGTTACGTGAGTACTTAAGTAATCATAAACACAATCAAAAGTTCTCTTTTCACAAGGCAAACATTTTTCTGTGGGGTCCCACTGGGCTCAATCATAGGCCCTCTTATTTATATAAACGACCTAGTTTGCTTTTCCTTTCTCTTTGCACAGGTTATGATAAGTGAGCAGCTCAGTAGTGTGTGTGTGAGAGCATTTCACTTGTGCGTGTGTAAGGTAATTGGGAATAATGTCCCTGATTGTGCCTCATACAAACTCAGTAATTTCCACCAGCTGACAGTTTGTAACATAGAAACAAAATGGATTCTGGATCTTTTTTTTTAATAGTTTGTAGCTGACTTTACCAGCTGACTTCTCTATTGGCTGTTGAAACAGGAGACGTTTATGTTATTGCACTCTGAGTTATTGTTTTTTCACAGCTGTTATTGCACGTGTGGGGTGCCAATGATGTTCCTAATCGATTTGATTTCACTTCACAAGGTCCAGATTTGATTACAATCACGTTAGGGAAATTTCAGTTCCAATACCAGTTTAGCTTGTATAGAGAAGAGATTTTCAGAGAACTTCTGCTGTAAATTATACAAGCAAGAAGCAACCCTCAGATATGTTTTATATTGCACCAGGTCCATGTTTACATTAAGAACTGAGTGAGCCCCTAAAAGTTTGTTTTAAAGCACATTTTACTTCTACGTCCATGGTGAAAATTCAAATATTAAAAGATCCATTTTTCTGGATTTTATTGATTTAATATCAGCTGTGGTTAGCCATTAGCTAGTTCTATTAGCTGACTCAGCCCCGGGGTGAGAAGGACCAAACCAGGAAAGAAAACCTCCGTTTTGTTTGTGTATTCACGGAAGTCACTACCACTAATATATTTAATTTAATGTTATGTATGTTGTATTTCAACTTATGTACTATTTCAGAGATTCTCATTTTTACTATGATTTGTTTTCTACACATTTAATAATGTTGGAGCGAGCCTGAGTTTTGAACTGCCAACGACTGCTTCTTTGTGTTTTTGTGCACATGACGCAAATCAGATGAATAAATGAATAACTTGAGAGAGAAGATGTGTGTTTTGTATGTTTGATTGATTGATTGATTGATAGATAGATAGATAGATAGATAGATAGATAGATAGAAAAGTGGTCTGATTTTATATGATAATAATCGGTCTAATATAAACATAAACATTAACTTCACCTTTAGACAAACAACATAAACAGTTGACATCTTACATTTACACTCCAGGATTAAACCTTCTGTCTTCTGTTTGACACTTTAAAAGAAAAAGGGAAACAAACTACCATCGTCTTTAATTTGGTTCTTTGTTTTCTCAGAGCTCTAAAAATGCATTTAAATGTTTGTCTTTCTTCAAATGTGTATTTTAATCATATCTTCCTGGGTTTTTTTTTTGTTCTTCTAATTAGCCTAAAACACTTCCGGACTTTTATTTTGAAGCTCAGCAACTAATCTGTCCCGGAAGCTGTAGTCTTTACTGCGGCTAACTTAACTCTTTGAACAAGATGGCGTCTAGCAGAAAGGTGTGTTAGCAGAGTGTCTTTGTTGTGTTGAGAAAGAGGTAAACTGTGTAAAGTCCAGATGCTGAGAGCGTTGGTGGAGCAGCGACTAACTGCGGCTGCTGAAGAGATATTTGGGCTGTTTGAAAGAACGATAGCAGAGTACGAGGAGGAACTTTGTCGTTCAAAAGAGGAGAAGGAGCGACAACGGGAGCTACTGGACGCTGTTTTCAACCCTCAGCTTCGGTTCCACAGAGCAGGTTTGGTCATTAAACCTTCAGTTGATCTTTCTCTCCTTCCTGTCATCTCTTCTCTCAGCAACGACATGACGATAGGACGTATGTAAATACGCATTTGTTCATGAGCTCTAGTATTTGAATCTAAGCTCTTTCAAAGGCTGTCGCCAAACCCACCAGACTCCATGTAAATAATCAGTACTTTTATCATCGTAAAACACACTGCATTCAAAGTGGACAGAAACACAATAAAACTATCAAAAGCCGTCTTGGTTCATCTTTCCACTGTTCCAACAATCACCACTCTGGTTTGGTTGAAATAAACTCTTAATTCACACATTTACATGTGGAAATATGCTGGCTCTATACACGCTAAAAGTACTGATTATTTACATGGAGTCTGGTGGGTTTGGTGATGGTGATTTCGGGGATGTTATCTAGATAAACAAAGGTTGTTATTCCCTTAGGGCTGTATGGGAACAGCACGGTATTGTAACCACTGAGGTTTTGTGTGTGTGTGTGTGTGTGTGTGTGTCTGTGTGTCTGTGTGTCTGTCTCTCTGTGTGTGTGTACGCTTCTGTGTGTGTGTGTGTGTGTGTGTGTGTGTGTGTGTGTGTGTCTCTGTATTTATTTTATTTATTTAATTGTTTATTTACATAGGGACAGTGCATATTAATGGACATCAGTACAAGTACACAATTTAAATATGCTAGAGTTAGCACCATAACTAATCATCTATTGTCTATCTATCTATCTATTATCCTAGACAGATACATAAAAAGAAAAACATAAAAACAGTAACAAGCATGCAACACCCTCATAGTTTGAGAGGCAAGACAAACACTAACAACAACAGTCAAAACCAAATACAACAGAACATGTGATCGTTACACATAGTGAAATGTATGAGGCAGTTAAAAGTGAGTGCAGCTTTGGTTTGCTAAAAGTCAGAATTTTAAATGAGTTTTAAAATTGATGTATGTGAGACGGTCCCTTATTGTGGGGGGCAGGCTATTCCAATATTCATTTCCCTTTACTGACAAAACAGTTTGTCAGTAAATGTATGAATGTGAATGTATGTATGTATGTGTGTGTGTCTCTGTGTGTGCGTGCTTGTGCCTGTGTGTGTGTGTCTATAACAAGAACAAATACAAGATACAAAAACATAATGACAATTCAAGTCATCTTAACCGGTACTTAGACGTAGTCATATTTTAAAATCTCCAGTTAGCTTGTAGCACTGACTTATGGAGTCTTAGGGCCCTGACACACCAACCAGACGGGCCGACCGTCAGCAGTAAAGTCAGTCGGACTGATCAGTTGGGTCCCCGAGGTCCAAAAAATGCCTCATAACACACTGAGGCGACGCTGACTTGAGCGTACGCTCTGCACGTGCGCGAAACGTAATACGTCTCCATAGCAGCAGGCGGCGCTGCTCTGTATTGTTTCCATTAACAGTCTGACTATTTCCCAGAAAATGAAAACTGGCAGCTGATTGGACGAACGCGTCACGTGGTTCTTTTTTCTCCCGAAATTCACAGCCAGACTGTCATCAGAATCAGAAAGGGCTTTATTGCCAAGTACGTTGCACATACGAGGAATTTGTCATGGTGTTGTTGGAGCATGTCACACATTCAAATATAAGAAGGATAAAAAGAATATAAACAATATAAGTATAAACATATACACACAGTATGTATTAATAACGATAAAATAAATTTAAATAAATAGTAAAATAAGTTAAACAGTAGTAAAAAGGAACGCTACAGTAGAGTAGGTACAGTGGCATGAGGAGCCAGAGGTGGGGTGTGGAGAGAGTCAGGATGGATTCCGGGCCTTGTTTAGAAGGCTAGTGGCGGAGGGGAAAAAACTGTTTATGTGGCGTGAGGTTTTGGTCCTGATGGACCTCATCCTCCTACCAGAGGGGAGTGGCTCAAAGAGCTTGTGTCCGGGGTGGGAGGGGTCAGCCACAATCTTACCAGCACGCTTCAGAGTCCTGGTGGCGTATAGGTCCTGGAGCGGCGGCAGATTGCAGCCAATCACCTTCTCAGCTGACCGAATGACACGCTGCAGCCTGCCCTTGTCCTTGGCAGTGGCAGCAGCGTACCAGATGGTGATGGAGGATGTGAGGATGGACTCGATGATGGCTGTGTAGAAGTGCACCTTCATTGTCTTTGGCAGGTTGAATTTCTTCAGCTGCCGCAGGAAGTACATCCTCTGTTGTGCTTTCTTGATGAGGGAGCTGATGTTCAGCTCCCACTTGAGGTCCTGGGAGATGGTAGTTCCCAGGAAGCGGAAAGACTCCACAATGTTAATAGTGGAGTCACAGAGGGTGATGGGGGCAGGTGGGGCTGGGTTCTTTCTGAAGTCCACAAACATCTCCACTGTCTTTAGAGCGTTGAGCTCTAGGTTGTTTTGCTTGCACCAGGTCACCAGGTGGTCAGCCTCCCACCTGTAGGCGGACTCGTCTCCATCAGAGATGGAGAACTGTTTTAGACAACACACATGCTTGTGTAGCATTGCTATGGGTGTAATATCAATAAATATGACATTATTATTTTGATTATTGGCAAAAGCGTCTGGACTTTTTTTGAAACAATGTATGTATTTTGTCAACTGTATAAGTTATAAATACTATCGGTCGATTAATCGGTTATCGGCAAATACGGCCCAACCTAGCTATCGGTATCGGTAAAATCCACTATCGGTCGACCTCTAGTTGTGTTCTGCATAGTGTGGCACAAAGTATGTTTTAGTTATTTTTTTTTTATTTTTTTAGACGGGACCAAAATAACTATTTTGAACCATGTTTGAACTGCTGTAGTGTATGTTGTGTTTTAATCATGCCCATTTTCAGAAACTAGAAGAATGTAGGTTTCAAATGAAGCCTCATACATACATTTTGGCCTTGCAGTTCTTCTGTTAGAAGCTTTTCCCTTTGGGAACGAGAAATAGATGAAAATCAGGCAAAAGAGGTGGATTTTAACAGGTTAATTGCATGTTGTGTCTGTTAATGCCCCCATAACTGCCGTTTTAGCTCAGTGAACTCTGGGCATTAGCTGCAGCAGCTCCAGTTTGCTAGCACCGATTCGGCTCGTTTTTTTTTTGCTATCGACAGTACTCACATACATATAGCGATCAAGATTAACGTAAAAATTCCCCGGAGTTCTCCTTTTAATTGGGGGTAAACAATAAAAATCCCATCTTGTCAACTTCATCTCCGACTCATCCTGAGTGTTTACACCTGCTCACGACTACTCATCTATGTCTACCTTTACACATATTCTTTGTAAATCTTTACAATTATTCCCTGAAAGAACCAACCAGGCCTGCCTTGTTGCACGATCAAAACATTTTTCAAAACTTGCCATTTTCAGTGTGTAGCTCGCTAGCTCAAAGTTTGTTGTTGTTTCCCGAAACAAACTGAGTTTTGCAAGGAGAGGAACATCTGGAGATTTTCTGGTAAATGAACTGTTGTTGATTGAGGCTACTGTGCTGTAGCTTGTAGCTCCAGTTAATGACTTTTGTGGCTTACATTTTAGTAGTTATTTCAGTTTTAATGCAGGAGATACTTCACACTCTGAAGTCCTATGGATTGGTCACCTCATCAGCCCTCGCATTTTCTCCATTCAAACAGAACATTTTAATATAGTAAAACATGGTGAACTATAATTCACTCCCACCTCCCATTAGTTCTTCTAACCCCTTGTATCATTATCTCTGCATGTTTCCCCCTTGGGTCTACCAAAGGAGCCCTCAGCAGACGTCAAGCTGGCGACTGGAGCAGTAAAGAAGAGCAAGAAGGCCGAGGAGGAGGAGGAGGAGGAGCAGCCTGCAGCACCTCCTGCAGCAGCAGCAGAGGAGGAGGAGGAAGAGGAGGAGTATGTGGTGGAGAAGGTTTTGGACCGTAGAGTGGTGAAGGGAAGAGTAGAGTTTCTGCTGAAATGGAAGGGGTTCTCAGAGTAAGTATGAGTCTATAATATTAATACTTGGTGTTCTTGGTCCTGAAAGTCATATTTACTGTATATATACAGTGTTGGGCAAGTTACTTCCAAAATGTAATACATTATTGATTACTAGTTACTGTCATTTAAGAGTAATTAGTTATATATTACTGTCTCTGAATTGTAATGCTTTACACTACTTTGCGTTCATTTTGAGTTACTTTCACCAAAATAAAAGCGGATGACTTTGAAAAGTGCTATATACACTCACCTAAAGGATTATTAGGAACACCTGTTAAATTTCACATTAATGACATGATCTAATCAACCAATCACATGGCAGCTGCTTCAATGCATTTAGGGGTGTGGTCCAGGTCTAGACCATCTCCTGAGGTCCAAACTGAATGTCAGAATGGGAAAGAAAGGTGATCTAAGCAACTCTGAGCGTGGCATGGTTGTTGGTGTCAGACGGGCTGGTTGGAGTATTTCACAATCTGCTCAGTTACTGGGATTTTCACACACAACCATTTCTAGGGTTTACAAAGAATGGTCTGAAAAAGGAAAAACATCCAGTATGTTGCAGTCCTGGGGGGCGAAAATGCCTTGTTGATGCTAGAGGTCAGAGGAGAATGGGCCGACTGATTCCAGCTGATAGAAGATCAACTTTGACTCAAATAACCACTCGTTACAAACGAAGGTATGCAGCAAAGCATTTGTGAAGCCACAACACGCACAACCTTGAGGGGGATGGGCTACACCAGCAGAAGACCCCACCAGGTACCACTCATCTCCACTAAAAATAGGAAAATGAGGCTACAGTTTGCACGAGCTCACCAAAATTGGACAGTTGAAGACTGTAAAAATGTTGCCTGGTCTGATGAGTCTCGATTTCTGTTGAGACCTTCAGATGGTAGAGTCAGAATTTGGTGTAAACAGAATGAGAACATGGATCCGTCCTGCCTTGTTACCACTGGGCAGGCTGGTGGTGGTGGTGGTGTAATGGTGTGTGGGGGGGGTGTCCCTTTCACCTTCAGAACTGCCTTCATTCTTTGTGTCATTGATTCAACAAGGTGCTGGAATCATTCTTTAGAAATGTTGGCCCATATTGATAGGATAGGGTCAAACATGGTATTAATATGGTGTTCCTAATAATCCTTTAGGTGAGTGATATATATATATATATATATATATATATATATATATATATATATATATACCTTTAAATCTTTAGTGTCCGTTGACTGGTAGATCAGAATTAAAACTCAGGATTCGCTGGATTCAAAAGTAACAAGCTTTAGTGAAATGATATTGCAATTACAAGCGTGTACACGGATCAGATATCTTCAAGACAAGTCTATTCCTCTCTGCTAGCAAACAGACAAGAGTCCCATCAGACATCTGATGCCCGCTATCTCAAACTCTCACACTTTTATACATTTAGCCCATCCTCCTTGCCCGTCCTTGGAGGTGTTGTTACAGTAGTCCAGGTCATGAGAGCCAAGTTCACCCTATGACCTGAATCTTACCTTTCAGTTATTGCAAAATACATCTTACACAGTTGACTTTGTTCTCCGCTCCTCCCGATCTGAGAGTCTTTTTAATCGGCTCAATTACCTTCCCGGTCCGGTGCTCCCTTTAATGTAGGTCAGATAGTCCTCTCACAGATACTCAGGGAGAGCAACTCCCTTTCAAACTTATCAGGTCAGATGGCTCTCTCTCTAGTCAGGAAGATCAGAGAACGAAGCCATTCATGATCTCTACACACATTTTCCACAAAATATATCCTACAGCCCTCAAAGTTGAAGGTTTGGTATTTTGACACTAAGTTGCAGACCCAAATATAACCTTACAAAATGGCAATAGAAAAAAGGAATAATACAAATTAGCAATTAGAGTGAGAATGTATTACCTAAAAATAAAGTCTAATGAGATTTTCTTTACAGATGGAAATTACCAATTACAATGATAAAGGTTGGTGTCTCTCTTTTAGTCTACATAACATGTCAGCATGTTACCGCTTTATACAACATCTAATGTATATAACCTATGTCATAATTTAAACAAGTCTCCGGAAGAGAAACGGGTATCTCTCTCCCCCCCGCCTCAGGTTCCCGTTAATCTTATGATGGACATGTGCTGTGATAGTTAAACAAACGATCCGTCAACGGCGAAATAAAAGCCTCTTATACACAAGTTTACGCGCCAAATCACGGGTGACGCCATAACTCTACACAAATGCACTTAATTTACACCGGAAGTGGTTTGCGTAGCGTCTGCTGGTGTAAATACAGCGATTTCGATGCTAGCTTGGGAACACGGTTCTACTACTTTGACTGGAGATGGCGTTACTCTCCCCCACCCGAATTAACACAGTCTGACGAGAAAGAGGCAAACTCCATACCCAGTGAAAGTCACCGTTTCTCGGTTATTGGACGACCGGGGCTCCGCGGAGCTCCGGAGTTGGCTGGCTGCCAGCTGCCGGCATAACTTTCGTATATTTACAATTTTGTCATGCCACGTATAGAACATCTACCCCAATTTCTTATAAAGCTAACTATGGTGTCCGATTTCAATTTAATGCATTTTTGTGAACATTAGGGGTCTCCTTAGGAGGAGCTGCTAGCTAGGCTAGCTATGTGTCCCATTTAATCCTATGGGAAAGATCGTTGCTACACTTTCGGCATAATTTTCGTATATTTACAGTTTGAATTTCGTCATGCCACGTATAGAACATATACCCCAAGGTCTTATAAAGCTAACTATGGTGTCCGATTTCAATTTAATGAATTTTTGTGAACATTAGGGGTTTCGTTTCAGAGGTCTAAGACGAGGCTAGCTAGCTCTCATTGATAGAGCTCCATCCAGCCGCAGCTCTATCAATGAGACTGCGTTTATTTCCCCGATCGTTTGTTTAAATAACTCAACACACATATCCATTATAAGATTAACTGGAAACTGCAGTAAGAGATTGCGGCCGTAACAAGCTCGCTGACCGCGCTATCACTCACACACAGCGGCCATTTAGCAGGAATAGTTAATTAATTGTTATATCCTCTTTGTCACTGCGATATCAGTGCTTTGCCGGCACAACGGAGCTAGCTAGCAAAACAAACCCAGCCCGCCAGAACGGAAGTGGATTGCATCGACGGGAGGAGTTTAGGATGTAGAGCGGAAACGGCTCAGAAACTTGTGTATTTACGAGACAGGCGCTAGATGGCTGTCGCATCACTTTATGGAGCCTCTGAGCCATTTGGTAACTTGATAACAAACCATTTTTGTAAGCCTGGGGGGGGTTACCTAACACTATTTAACATGCTACTATCATGATACTTAGGCTACATCCACACTACTACCTATTGGTTTTAAAGTGCCTATATTATGAAAAAATCACTTTTTCTGGGATTTGGGGTGTTATTTTGTGTCTCTGGTGCTTCCACACGCATACAAACTTTGACAAAAACCATCCATGCTGTTTAGAGTGAGATACGGTTTCTGAATGTGTCCTGCCTTCAGTCTCCGGGTGAGCTGTTCAAAATCTGCACGGCTTTCTTCGTAACAAGCCGAGATGAGGGGCCTAGGGGGCTAACCGTTAGCATGCTAGCTCGTTCTCTATGGCAAAACACTGCTACAACACACACAAATTCACCCTAATCTATAAAATAAATTGTATAGAAGTACTTACACGTCCCTGTTCTGCAGGTATTCCACGCAAAGTTGGAAGTGTGCCCTCGTTTAGAAGAAGTCTCCCGGCTAATCCTGCCTTGTACAGGCCGAAGTTGGAGAAACAGCTAGGTAGCTAGCTCATGTAATCCTTAGCTAGCTACTGCGCGTGTGCGACTGACAACAAAGATCTTACAGAAGTTGAGATGTCTCACTCTGTAGCTAAAACAGAGACCTGAACACAGGGTGAAAAGAGGAGCTGCAGCAATGTGCAGTACAACAAAAATATGTTAAATATATAAATATGGTGTTTTTTGAAAATTAAACCATGTAAACCTACCGTAATTCCTCAAATAAAAGCCGGGGCCTTTATTTACCTGAACTGCAGATGGTACCAGGCTTGTATTTGAAGCAGGCTTTTATTAGAGGCAGGCCTTTATTTCTAATTCCATGTTTTAAATGAAAAACCATAGCGTTCCAGTGGACAGAGATCATTCATTTTTTAAGAAACATTTGCAAAAATATCACCATATACAACAACAGCCAGAAGGGCGACAACGCAATTTGGGTCAGAATTAATCAAACACCACCATTGTATCAGTTTGAACCCTGTAAATGTACCGGGTGTGTTTATTTCAAATTACTGTACAGTTACAGACGGTAGGCTAGCTATAACCATCATAACATGACAAAAATCAATGTTTGCTCAGAGCTAAACATACTTGTGTGTAGTACGTATACGGTATGTCACATCATGGCATTCAGTGTTAAAACATACAAACAACAAATCTGAAGTAACGCTACTCCGGATACCGTATCATTAACTGTCAAAAGACATTCCTGACAGCACAAGCACAGTCAACTGCCGGTAGCCTATCTAATAACATTCAGCTGCAAGCAAAATCCGAACAAAATTGCTTTAATATTAACATCGCAGCTTACCTTGATACATGAAACAGTGTAATTACCCGTAACAATATTGAGTGGTCAGTCGTCCTCCTCAAAATCACCATCCTCACCATCATCAAGAACTACAAGTTCATTGTTAAACAGCTCCTCTTCATCTTCCTCCTCCTGAGGAGCTTCGCGCCGGTTCTCCCGGTCCTGCTGTCGGACCTGATCGAGCGCCTCCCGTCCAGCGGCGCAAGGCTGTCCCTCCCTGAAGCAGAGGATAAGGTTGTCTTTGCTCCCGTCAGTTTTCACACAGTCCACAAACTTTGAAAGACTTTTTGATCATATTCATGTCCAGTTTGTCCCAGGCGGCGACCACCCATTTCACAAGCAGGCGTCGGGCGGGGGCATTTAAGTTACCTCCGGCCGTGTACTCCTTGTCAGCATCCCCAGCCATCCACTGATCGTAGGCATCGTGCAGGCTCGCCTTGAAGGGTTGGTTCCACATCACATCGGGGACTTGGATATATTTAGTGCAGCCTCCCGGGATCACCGCTGTTGTGATATTGTAGCCACGTTTTAATTCATCTTTGGTGGCGGCACTGATGTGGCAGCGGTATGAGTCCCACGCCAGCAGCCGCGGGGTGAAGTTGAATTTTCCCACCACAGACTTCAGCCAGTCTGCCGTGAGAGTGTCATTCATCCAGCCATTCACAGAAGTGGCGATTATTGCGCTGGAGATCTGCCGCTGCATCGCTTTCACTTCACGAATAGCCCCTTTGAAAACGATATAAGGCTTCAGTTTGCTGCAGTCGGCCTTGCCAGCGAGGACAACGGTAAGATGGCTTTTCTCGTGTCCTGTGGTTTTTAGAGCCACGCTCTTTGCTCCTCGTGTGTCAACAGTAGTCGGAGACACCATATGAAACCAAACTGCAGTCTCGTCCATTGCAATTATGTCCTTCTCTAAAACTTTTTTAGAACTGACAGCCTTGCTAACGTAGTCAACGTACGAAACAAGTTTCTCAGTTAGTAGATCTGGGTCTTTCTGCGCCATGGTGGTGCGACGTCGAAGTGAGAAACCAATGCGCTGTAGAAATCGTTGTAGCCAACCCCTGCTAGCCACAAACAAATCTCCTCTATCACTCACGGAATTGTAGATCTCCAACGCTTTATTTTGTATCATTTTTCTTGATACTCGGTTGTGTTTGTCCCGCATGGAGTAGATCCACTCTGGCAGCTTTGATTCTAGCTCCAGGCTAACTTTTTTCCTCCCATCTCCAGCTAGCCGTGCTCTGCTCTGGTCGGCTATTCTTGTCAGCTCATCCTTCTGTTTTTTCCAGTATCGGATTCTCCTGGGGTCAACGTTGAAATGTCTCGCAGCAGTTTCACCCGAGTTTTCCTCCGCATACTTTATAATTCTTTCCGCTCATCCTTCGTTTTCAATAAGTTGTTAAAATGTCCGTCACTAGCACTAAATGAGACCCATGTTACATCCAATGTAGCTACTGCCATCTATTGGCACCTGTACGTTACTACAAACTACACTTGGCTGAGTTACACATACAGTCGCATTGACTAAAATACCGGTAGGACAAAAATACTTTATATACCGTAAGTACCATAATCCAGAAAAACAAAGTGTGGAAAAAAGCATGAATATATTGTTGAATCTGTTAAATTAAATTGGTACAAATGTACATTACGATAAACTTGAGGTATTTAGGAGATTATCCACACTAATTTTTCCCCGGCCTTAATTTGAGACCGGCCTTTATTTGTTTGTGTTGACCACGCCCCCGGCCACTATCAGAGGCCCGGCTTTTAATTGACTCCCGGTTTTTATTTGAGGAAATACGGTATTCTGGTACAATCTCAAACTACAATTATGAACAGTTTACTGCAGATAGGCTGCAGGATCAAATCCCTGGTAGCAGGCTGCCGTGGACGCCACTCCATTCTCTGCTCCCTTTTCTTCCATCCTCCTGTCGTCTTTGTGACTCTACCTAACACCTCTGTTTAGTGGTCAGCCTTATATACCTGTGTACAGGGCATGAATTGGCACCCACCCACCCACCAAATGCGGGTAACTTTTGTGAACCAAATTTCAAAGGAACCAAACAATGTAAACTTGTCTGTTAAATTAAACACTTAACAGTATCCATACACAGTCCTCACAGTGTATACACCTGACCAGTACAAACACACTAAGGACTGTTTCTGTATACACAGTCCTCAGAATGTCTTTAACCTTTTCACAGAAATATAAAACTCAAGAATATGTTTTTTAAACTTAACTGATGAATGTTGTCTGAGCAATATTCAGGTATTACAAGTGTCATGTCTGAACAGAACAGGACAGGGGACTTGACTGGAGAATCTCTCTCGCCAAATAGCGTTATATACATAAGGACTGTGTATGGATACTGTTAAGTGTTTTATTGAACAGACAAGTTATAAATTATTTGGTTCCCTTGAAACTTGGTTTGTCACCTTTAGTATATCCTTGTAATATTAGATGCATAATAATTTCAAGTAGGTCAAAGAATCTATTTATGGTAAGATTATTGATAAATGGATTTTCAGGGCTAAATGGTATACATAAACAGTCCTTAGTGTGTATGTACTGGTCAGGTGTATACACTGTGAGGACTGTGTATGGATACTGTTAAGTTTTGTATTGGTGTGTATGCAAAGATTAATTTTTACACTCACTATCATCATTACACTACATTACTGTCTCATTTATATCATTATCTTTACCTTAGTACGTAATTGTATTGTTAGCTTTCAAGATATCAGTAAATTCACTCATTTGTTGTCCATTCATTTGTCCAATAATGGATGTCACGATGCTGCACTGACATAATTACTGTGAATGGCTGAACACATTTTTATGTTTACATACTGTATATTTGAGCCTTTGTCTTTCTCTTAAATAGATCCATGTGTTGTGCCATACTGGTTATTTAATGATTTTTTTTCCAATTTTCTACGCAAAATTTCAACCGAGACAGAGGATCACCAGGCCACCGTGATATCTGACAGCCTCAAAGATGTTGAACAGGTGACTTCATTTTGAATGTTGATATTGACATCATATCTTTTCAGTAGCAAAGCAGTTTTTACGGTAATGATATTTCACGGTTTCGATACACAGTCCTCAGCTTACATGTATTTTTCAGGTGTATACTCTATGAGAACTTTGTATGGATACCGTTAAGTGTTTTTTTATTGGTGTGTATGTCAAGATGACTTTTTTCCCTTACTATCATCATTTCACTACATTATCATCTTATCACAATCATCTATCATTTTCTTAGTTCATAATGTTATTGTTAGCTTTTAGGATATCAGTAACTACAATGTTCAAAAATAGATGTCACTTTGCTGTACTGAATACATTTCTGTGAATGATTGTACAAATATTTATGTGAACATAATGTATACCTGAGGCCTTATCTTACTGCCCCTTTTTCTACACAAGATTTCAACTGATGTAGAGGGTCACCTTGCCGCCGTGGCATCGGAAAGACTCAAAGATGTTGAACGGGTGACTTCATCTCTAGTTATTGCTGACATTTACATCACATCTTTTCACTAGCAAAACACTTATGTTATTTGAGGGTTTAGATACACAGTCCTCAATTTACCTATATGGGTCAGGTATTGACACTGTAAGGACTGTGTATTTGGACACACCCTCTATTGTAATATTAACAAGATATGGGACTCTGTATGTTTGTTTTTAAGTATTAAGTAGTATTAGTAGTATTAATATTTCTGTGCAATATTAGATCCACAACAATTTTAAGTGGTTGATTTATTTCCTGTTACATATAAAATGCAATTCTTCATTAAAAACATGAAAGTCCGGGCGCCCGGATAGCTCAGTTGGTAGAGCAGGTGCCCATATATACAAGTTTACTCCTCTTCATTTCTTCAGCTGTCCTGTCATTAAAGGCCTAAAAATGCCCCAAAAATAATCTTTAAAAAAATCCCAGCAATTTTTCATCATTGCTGTGTGGCTGTGTTTTATTTTAGGTATTGGGCAAGAGAGATTCTCCTGCCATGCCTCCTCTCCTCTCTTGTCCAGACATGACAATGCCTGAATGTTGCTCGGACAATATTCATCAAGTAAGTTTCTTTAATAACATTTTGATTCTATAATTTGTTCCTATTATTATGAAAAGCAGTTGGTATTACTGCCTTTCCCTGGTTAATGTTTAGGCAATATTTCAGATTTTTTTAAATTTATTTTTTATCTGCACTAAAGGAATAAATTATATCTGGATATATATTCAGTCAGACAGTAAAGGTTGTCTTTCAGCAAAAATGTTTTGTATTGTAAGCTTCTTTATCAACACTAAACTAAAATGTATAATGCAATCTCAAATTCACTGTTTTTGTCAACAGAACTGTAAACATGATCTGGTTTCCTCAGTAGTTCCAAGCTTGGAGAAATGTGCCGTGTGCAATGGACCCTTTTCTGCCTTGAGATGGCTTAGTATTAAATGTAAAGGTGAGTAAATTGTCTTGATCAGTATGTTATTTATCTTTTTTCGGTTTTCAAAAACTGTTATTATTACTGTTTTTTCCTGTGGAATGGATTGTTGATGAAGTGTTTCAGTATCAACCACCTTTACACCTCTGCCTGGTTTAAAAATATCCACATTTTTGTACAATTCTCAAACTGTAGAAAAAGAATTCTTCTGGTCGGACAGTAGTTTCAACAAATATTCACAGAGGGCAACACATGCTTTTGGTGTTAATTTCTGCCACTGCCTGAGAGCAAAATGGTGAAATTTCTGTGGCTTCTTTATGATTTATTGATACAATTGTGAAAGCCATTATAAAACTGGCAGTGCATTATCTAAGATCTAGTAAAGGGGAAAGTGATGTAAATGTTTAAAAATAATGTGTATATTGCTTTTTGTAAAATGCATAATTTCATATTTTGACTGAATGTAAGTGTGTTTTAAAATCATCTATATTACATGCACGAAGTTGAAGTTCTTAATATTCTCTGTGTAGTTTGTTCCTGCGTCTGGCACAGATCCTGTTATGACAAAAGGGTCAAAAAGACTGATTGTGAACACCTACCAATGGTAAGTGTATTTGAGAAATTCTAAACTAAAATTATTGAGTACCTAAAAGGCTCAATGTGGTAATTATTTTCATTTAAATATTAGGTTTCTGAAGAGCCCAGTTCAAGTTCAAGTGATGATATATCAGAGGAGGAATATGTTCCAGATTCTTGCAGTCAGTCAGACAGTTCCTGCACTGAGCCTGCTTCAAAAATTCAAAAACGTAGAGACTGGCCAGACATACTCGTATATGACAACCCATTATGTGAAGGTGCAGATGGTACAGAGCAGGTTGAGAAGACTTGTGAGGAGGCAAAGCAAGTATTAGGAGAAGTTCAGATTGAAGTTCAGGAGAGCAGAACTGAAGATGAATTTGTTAAGGGTAACACAGGAACTGGGGAAGATCAATGCATCCAGTCTTCAAACATTTCCACTTCGGGAAATAAGAAAAATTACTGCTACATCTGTGGTAAACCACAGTCAAAAATTGCCCGTCACTTGAAAACCCATGAGAAGACAAGTGTGGATGTTGCTCAAGTTTTTGCACTCCCAAAATATTCTAAAGACCGTAAGAAAATGCTGAATAAACTCAGGAACCAAGGGAACTATAAACATAACACGGATGTTTTAAAGAGTGGGACTGGATTGCTTAAAATCAGACGTAAATCGAATAAAAAGTATGATCCAAAGCAGTATGTGCATTGCATGTATTGCCAAGCTATGTATCTTCGGAGGGATCTGTGGCGACATGTTCGAAAATGTCCCTCAAAACCAACGGAAGCCAATGCAGGTCCTGGAAGAACTAGGGTCTTGTCTTTGGCCACAATGTCTGAATCAGCCCAGTGTCAACAGATATCCCAAGGTGTTTGGAAGCTGTTAACTGCGATGAAAGATGATGATGTTTCTGCTGCTGTGCGCAGTGACTTCTGTATTCTTCAGCTGGCCCAATCGTTTTTCAATAAACATGGTCAAGATCCCACCAAATATGAATATGTTTGGCAGAAGCTCAGAGAAGTTGGAAGACTTCTGCTGACACTGCGCAAAGAGTTTTCAGTATTTACTATTGAGGATGCTATAAGGCCTGCAAATTTTCATTTGGTCATTCAAGCTGTCAAGAAGGTGTCTGGGTTTGATGAAGAAAAGCACTGCTACAAAACACCAAGCCTTGCACTTAAATTGGGTCATTCATTGCAAAAGGTATGCGACATCCTACACTGCAGGGCTCTAATGGCAGGGGACAGTGAACTGAAAAAGTCAACCCGGACATTCAAAACACTGTATACCTCCAAATGGTCTGAACTTGTCTCTCACACAGCTTTGACTACCTTGAATGAGGAACACTTTAACAAGCCATCTACCCTGCCGTTTACAGAAGATGTGCAATGTCTCCACAAACATCTTGAAAAGACAGCAAGTTTAGCTTCTGAGAACTTGGCAAAGATGGCATCACCACAAGTCTATGGTGAATTTTGCAGAGCAACTTTGGCAAAAATAATACTGTTCAACCGACGACGTGGAGGAGAAGTTGCAAAAATGCAACTAAAGGCTTTCCTAGAGAAGGACACATCTGCCCTCCATAAAGATGTTGCTGTTGGCCTGACAAAGTTTGAACAAAAACTTTGCAAACATTTCAGCCGTGTGGAAATTAGGGGCAAAAGAGGGCGAAAGGTTGCTGTGCTGCTATCTCCAGATAGGGTTGATTCATTGACACAACTCATAAGCAAAAGAAAACACTGTGGAGTACCAGAGGAGAACAAATTTTTGTTCGCAAGACCCCACTGTTTGACTCCTTACAGAGGACAGGACTGTTTAAGGGCTTATGCAAATGAGTGTGGCGCTCAGAACCCAGAACTCCTTAGGTCAACACAGTTACGGAAACATGTTGCAACCTTGTCCCAGGTCCTGAACCTCAAAAACCATGAGATGGACCAAGTTGCTGACTTCCTAGGCCATGATATTCGTGTCCACAGAGAGCATTACAGGCTTCCAGAAGCTACAACTCAGCTGGCTAAAATATCAAAACTGCTACTTGCTATGGAGAAAGGGTCCCTTACAAATCTTCAAGGCAAAACACTTGACGAGATTGAGATTGAAGGTAATCATTGTTGTTAAAAGTTTAGGTTAGATTGTCGTTTCATACATTTAAGGTTAGTGTAGATAGACCATGACTTTGTGACTTTAAAAATAACCATGAAGTCCATTAAGTTCCATATTTCACATGGTCATCATTGATTACAGTTGTAACTCACCTGTCATGTATAACTTCTTTGCTTGTCAATTTTTTTGTTAGATAACATTGACTTCACTGATTCTGAACTAAGTGAAGAGAGTGACACTGAGGAAGATGATAACCCGCCATATCCACAGACAGAAATGGGCAAGTGCAGCTAAATCTATGAAAAGATTGATCATATATCAAATGATTTAAGTCTATGGATAGAGTGTAGGTTATGATGCACTCCTAATGTATTATGTTAGTTCAGATATACAGCTGTTATGTATACAGTACCTTCATTGTGTTAGGAATCAAAACATTCAGGGTATAAATTGTGGCTGTTTGCAAGCACACCTGTCTATAGAACTATTTGTTTTTGTTCATGGAATATTTCAATTTGCATGATTATTGAGCTATAATAAATATTCTGCAGGGATGAAGAGAGACAGGCCACCTGTTGAGGAACCTCCAGGCCCCTCAGGCGGTATGTTCCTATACCTCAGTGCACTAGTATGCTCATTGATGTTTGATTCATTGAATGTAATGCTACTGTATGTTTCAATGTATACTTTATTAAGTTTTTATTTTTCATTCACAGATATTGACTCTGCCCTAGAAGGCACATCTACAGGTATGACAAACTAGCAGAAATAGCAATAAGGGCAAAAGCAAGCTCTTTGAAAAGGTTGTTTGCCAAGGATAACATGCTTTTTTTTCTTATTAGACATTTTGACATGACTTTGCATTGAAAGTAGATGTTAATGTATATTTCTAATGGTTACATCTCATCAAGGCATGTAAGTTCAAGGGGTCTGTTATTGTACATAGCTTACCGGTATGGCTTATTGGGACATTCAAATGAAACATTACAATCATTAATGCTGTTAATTATATGTACTGTTTTTGATGTGAAAAAAGTGTTGTGAAAAAGACGCAGGTCAAATTATCACATGACCTATATTATATTGAACTAAATATTCTGCAGAGATGAAGAGAGACAGGCCACCTGTTGAGGAACCTCCAGGCACCTCAGACGGTATGTTCCTCTACCTCAGACTGCTAGCGTGCTCATTGATGTTTGATTCATTGCATGTAGACTAATCAATGCTACTGTATGTTTCAATGTATTCCTAATTAAGTTTTTATTTTTCATTCACAGATATTGACTCTGCCCTAGAAGGCACATCTACAGGTATGACAAACTTTGAAGTGATTTTAATAGTGTTCGTTTGGACAATACAGTAAATGTAATCCCTGATCCCAAATTAATGAGCCTCTGCTTGCCATTTGTCCCCTAAATAAACTGGTCTGTTTGGTGTATCTCACTCTTTTGCTTTACTTTGTGTCCCACTCAAGCACTCCCCTTTTTCGCTTTAGACTGATATTTGGTCAGATTACTTACATATATCTTGATATTGCCATCACTTTTATGATCCCCATCTCCTAGCCAGTTGCTGTAGAATGCTCTAAAGCTTTTGAAAATGAAGTTTACATTGTTTTAAAGTTGTAGATTATAATAAAAACAGTATTTTAGTTGACATTGTTAAGTATTTTTTCTCTTTTGCAGCATTCAACGAATACACAGACAGCGTGAACAAAGAGCGCGGCAGGACAGCAGAGCAGCATGACCAACCTGGTGAATGCAACAAACACACACCAAAAACCCTACTAATTGGTCACCTTTTTAGAGTCAGTTGGTTCCCACTCTGCTCTGTCTGAGTATAAAGCTATTGATGATAGTAATTCATTCATTCCTGCATGTGCTTCACAATATAATCATGATAGTTTAAAGGCTGTGGTAGGATTTTATTGTAAAAATAGAATCCATTTTGATCATGTGATTTGGGGTCAGCTTATCTGAAACTGATCTGACTGAATATCCCTCCTAAAACTAGATGTTCACATGTTCTTTTTGTGTGTGTGTGTGTTATGAAGTAATTTAGATAGATTTTCATTTCCAGTACCAGTACCGTCAGATGGGAAATCAAAATCAGTACAACAGGAGAAAAAGTCAGATTTGTGCATGGCTAGTTTACAACACTTTGAAGTTGTCGATTTACTAGGTGACAACATTTCTGTGCATAGGTGTTAACTCTAGGCATGTGGATTTCCACTGACTTGACCGAATATGTTTTATCACTTTTGTAGTGTCCCCTGGAAATTGCCCGGAGAGACAGAATCAAAGAAGGCAACAGAAAAGGCAGTGGTCCCCAAAAGAGGTTGCAGCTATAATGAGACATTTTAAAAAGCACATTGCCAAGGGAAAACTGGCCACAAAAATTGATTGCCAGCAGTGCAAGAACGCTGAACATCCTGATCTTGATAGGCGGTCACTTCAAAACATCAGAGACTTTGTTAGAAATCGGGGCATAGCTCTGCAAAAGGAAACCAGCCAATAAAGTGTTATGTTGCTGTTATGATGCAATTATGTTGTAGTTCTTTGTTGTTCTTAAAAAAGGGCTAGTTTCCGCTGATGCCTCAGTTTTTTTGTAAACTGCTGTCTGTATTAAAATGGCACCTTTTTCACTGACTGATGTAATTTGTCTGTTTGTATAAGCTGTCTTTTATAAGGTCATACTGGATGTAGATTACCAGTCATATCACACAAATAGCATTGTATTTCAGGAGACCACTGCACTTTAAAGTGGTCCTCCTACTGCATCAGCGATGTCATTGCTGCATGTGTACCATATTAAATACCACTTGTATTTGCAATGACTTTGAAGTTTAATCACTCATGCCCTCAAAGGGGCAAAAGACATAAATCAGACAATAAAAGTGGTTGCACACATTGACCTATCTATATCTATTTATGTATCTATAACAATATAAATATAAAAAGAGAGAGAGTCTCTTATTTAGAGAGTTATATTGTCTGTTAAAATCTGTCCTCATATGTTAGGTGTGTCCTTTTAATGCACATTGCCTTCACTTAAGTGTATGTGTTTGGACATGTTCCATTTAATCATGATTGACCCTTTAATGCACTTCAGTGACAGTTTTGTGTGTTGTATAGCTACTGTCCTCACAATTTGGGTTAGTCCTTATAATTTCGATTTGTGTCAGGGGCGGGGCTTATGCACCTAATTAACTACTGTTCTCAGAATTAGGCATGTTGTCAGGTTGTTACATTTTCAGTTGTGTTGTGTGTATTCAATATTTGAAGTGGAATTTGTGTTGTATGGCTTAAAACAGATTTTTTGATATTAACCAGATCTTTGTGAAGCAAGTGGAAAGGGGAGCCCCTCTAATGTAGCAAAAAACTTGTTTGGGCAGCAGTGTCCCTTCAGTACACAAAAACCCGTATGTGTGTGTGTGTGTGTGTGTGTGTGTGTGTGTGTGTGTGTGTGTGTGTGTGTGTGTGTGTGTGTGTCTGTGTTTGTGTGTGTGTGTGTGTGTGTGTCTGTGTGTGTCTGTGTATGTATGTATGTGTGTGTCTGTGTATGTGTGTGTGTGTGTGTGTCTGTGTGTATGTCTGTGTATGTGTGTGTGTGTGTTTGTCTGTTTTTGTCTGTGTATGGATATATGTATGTGTGTGCGTGTCTGTGTGTGTGTCTGTGTGTGTCTTTGTGTGTGTGTGTGTGTGTGTGTGTGTGTGTGTGTGTGTGTGTGTGTATCTTGTAATACGTATTCAGGTAATTTTATTATATTTTATTAAAATTATATTGAAGGACAACCTTTGACCCTGGAACAAAAACACATAGATACAAAGATCAATAACTTAAAGGGTAACTCAATCAGGTTTCTGTGTCTAAGTGACGGGAACAACTATCTTTGACATTGGTCCAGTATTAAACAGGAAAAACAGGCCCGAAAGCCCCATCACCTAACCCACCAGACTCCATGTAAATAATCAGGACGTTTATCATCATAAAACACACTTCATTCAAAGTGGACAGAAACTAAATAAAACTATGAAAAGCCATCTTGGTTCATCTTTCCACTGTTCCAACAATCACCACTCTGGTTTGGTTGATATAAACCCTTAATTCACCCATTTACATTTATGTGGAAATATGCTGGCTCTATACACGCTAAAAGTACTCATTATTTACATGGAGTTTGGTGGGTTTGGTGATGGTGATTTCGGAGCTGTTTCATGTTAAACTAAAAGGATCTTACTCTTTAACTAAAAGGTCTATCTCTGTAGGGATCCATCCCATAATGTTATCAGACACTTAGAATAATAATCTGAGTCTGTCAGCGGCAAAAACAGAACTTTTATTGGACGCTGACTGACAGAAACTCTTTTTTTAAAATGAATTTGTTTAAAATGTTGTGTTTGTGTGCGTGTGTTTTTATCAAACATGACTTCTTTATCTCTTCATTAGAGGAAACTTTGCAGCATCAGCTCTCTATCCAGTAATCAATGTCCTTTACATGACTCTAAAACCACAGAGGCTTACGTGACTTCATACACATATTATTCAGAGAGGAGGGAGGGGTGTGTGTGTGTGTGTGTGTGTGTGTGTGTGTCTGTGTCTGTGTGTGTATTTGTGTGTGTGTGTTTGTGCATGTGTGTGTTTGTGTGTGTGTCTTTATCTGTATGTAAGCGTGTGTGTGTATTTGTGTGTGTCTGTGTGTGTGTGTGTGTGTCTGTTTGTATCTGTGTATGTACGTTTGTGTATGTGTGTGTGTCTGTGTGTGTGTTCCTGTGTATGTATGTGACTGTGTGTGTGTGAATTGGTGTGTGTGTGTATGTATGTGTGTGTGTGTGTGTGTGTGTGTGTGTGTGTGTGTGTGTGTGTGTGTGTGTGTGTGTGTGTGTGTGTGTGAGTATCATTTACTACGTATTCAGGTCATTTTATTATATTTTATTCAAATTATATTGATAGTTTTCATGAGAAGAGAAATCTGAAGGTTTCCAGAAATATAAATATAACAAAACAAAAATAATAAAAGAGACTTCAGATACAGTATTAGGGGACCACTAAGATCTATATAAAAGAGACTTCAGATATAGTATTAAGGGACCACTAAGGTCTATATAAAAGAGACTTCAGATACAGTATTAGGGGACCACTAAGGTCTATATAAAAGAGACTTCAGATACAGTATTAGGGGACCACTAAGGTCTATATAAAAGAGACTTCAGATACAGTATTAGGGGACCACTAAGGTCTATATAAAAGAGACTTCAGATACAGTATTAGGGGACCACTAAGGCCTATATAAAAGAGACTTCAGATACAGTATTAGGGGACCACTAAGGTCTATATAAAAGAGACTTCAGATACAGTATTAGGGGACCACTAAGGTATATATCGGTATCCTGTGACGTCACACATTAAAGGCGACGCCATCTTTAGGACCACCCAGGGACCTTAAGTAAACAGTAAATATGCCTTCTATCTGCTGTGCCGTTGGCTGTGATAACAGCAAGTAAAAAAAAAACGGAACATACGTTTTATAATGTTCCTAAAAACACTGAAAGGAGACATAAGTGGTTAGTTGCCATTAAAAAGGATCAGTGGACTCCCACAGAACACTCCAGACACACTTTATTTTGGGTAAGTTAACTCCTTAACTGACGTTTGCTAGCTAGCTAGCTATGTTAGCAACACTACAATAAGATAAGATAACATGCCACACCACAATGTTGATGATGACAGTGATTCACAAAGTAAGATCAGTCACAATTATTTCATCTCTGCTCATCTATATTGCATTATTTGATTTTCGGTCAAGTAACGTTACTTATTTCTGGTAGAGCTAAAGTTACAGGGAGGCTACACCAGGCACATAACTGAAGTGTTTGTTCGCGTTGTGTCTGCTGTAACCTTCCGCTATGATCAGTGAACTGGCTACACCAGATGTGATGGCCGTGCATACGTTAAAAAAAATAAAATAAACTAGTTTTCTAAAACTATTTTTTGTGCGTCGCGAACGGAGCATTTCACTTACCCGATGTAGCCTTCCTGTTAGTGTCACACACTGTTCATTAATGTGTCACTATATCTCATTATACCCCTGTAGGTCAGAAGAGCGAGAATCCATTAAACCCTGACTATGTGCCAAGTTTGTTTGCTTATCTCACAACTGAGCAACACAAAAGAAAAATAAATAGTTACAGCAAATTTGAGCAAATGCAAGCTGTCAAAAGAAAGAGAAGGACGCATGATGTTGGACCGGTGGCACCCTGTGATAACAGCAGCCATATGCGGATAGATGACTGTGGAGACACCTCAGCTCAGGAGGGTAGAGGTCAGACAGCTGTGCTGAGAGCAGTGTACCATGCTCCAATGAAGCCTGCCAAGAAACTGTGAGGAGACTGACAGAAGAGTGTACTGCACTGAGATCAGAGGTTTATCAGCTCAGGGAAAAGGTTAGCAAGTTATCCTTCACCCAGGAAACCTTCAAGGACAATGATGACATGGTACAGGACTTAACTGGCCTTCCATCCTTTGCCAAACTGATGGTTGTCTTCACTTTTGTGTCAGCGTTCCTCAAGGTGGGACCTGGATTGAATCCCTTTCAAAGTTTTTTAATGACTCTAATGAGAATGAGACTGAATTTACCCGTGCACTTCTTTTCATATGTATTTCATGTGTCAAAGCCTATTGCGGGCCGAATTTTTAACAGTACATTAAATGTCTTGCATGATAGGTTGTTTAGATTCATACTGTGGCCCAGTAAGGAACAGATTCAAATTAGTTTACCCATGTGTTTCAAAAATAGTAGTTACAGAAATTGTACATCCATAATAGACTGCTTTGAAATTTTCATTGAGAGACCTAAAAACTTGAGAGCCTGAGCACTCACAATATAAGCACCACAATACTGCCAAGTACTTATATGTGATATCAATAACTCCACAGGGAGTCATATCGTTTGTGTCTCATGGCTGGGGAGGGCGAGCAAGTGACAGGCACATTACAGAGAACTGTGGCTACCTGGAAAATCTGTTACCTGGTGATTTGGTCCTAGCAGATCGAGGGTTCACAGTAGGAGATGCTGTGGGATTGTACAGTGCTCATCTCAAACTACCTGCCTTCACTAGAGGGAAAAAGCAACTGCATCCAAGTGAACTTGAGTATTCAAGGGGGCTAGCAGCTGTTCGAATTCATGTTGAACGAGTGATTGGTCTTGTGAGGAATAAGTACACCATTTTACAAAGCACAATGCCCATTTCTCTCTGTCTGACTGCAACTCCAGGAGAGCTTACATCTCTTGACAAGATGGTCGGAGTGTGCTGTGCTCTGTGCAACATTTGCCAATCTGTTGTGCCCTCGCAATAGCATGGGTGTCAGTAATATTGTTTTCCTTAGTGTCACAATGTTAAACAAATGTGTACAAATGTAATATATATTTGAATCTTTGTTTTTTATACAAGGCTGTTAGTTATGAGTGTGTAAAATTGTTTTGTGTTTGTCTTGTTTACTTGTTTCTAAAACAAGTAGAATATCACAAATGTGTGTGTATATTGATATTGGCTGAAATTACTTTGGAAATAAAAATTCTTATTCATTCAATTACAACACTTTAGTGATGTTTATTGTACATGGTCACATTGCAGTAATAATACATGTGCAATTTATACATTATTTTATTCCATCACATTCCATTAGGCAGTGTTGTAATGTAACAAAATACAAATACTTCACTACTGTACTTAAGTAGAATTTATATATATATATATATATATATATATATATATATATATATATATATATAGACACACTTCTAATACTTAAGTACATTTAATATCAGAAAATTACTTTTGATACTTAAGTACAGTAAATTACAGTAAATAACAGATACTTTAAGACTTACTTTAAGTAATATTCTAAAAGGAAACTAACTTCTACCAAGTCATTTTCTGGTAAGATATTTTTTAATTTTTAATTTAACGTTTATTTAGCCAGGTAGGCCGTTGAGAACAGGTTCTCATTTGCAACGGTGACCTGGCTATTTGTATTGTGTGTGTGATGAAATGGAGAATCAGTTACATGAAAGATGAGTTGGGAGAGTTCTAGAACATTGATAATATCACCATAGCAACTAAACTAACTTTACCAAACATGACTTCTTTATCTCATTATCAGAGGAAACGTTGCAGCATCAGCTCTCTATCCAGTAATCAATGTCCTTTACATGACTCTAAAACCACAGAGGCTTACGTGACTTCATACACATATTATTCAGAGAGGGGGGGGTGTGTGTGTGTCTGTGTATTTGTGTGTGTGTGTGTGTGTGTGTGTGTGTGTCTGTGTGTGTGTGTGTGTGTGTCTGTGTATGTATCTGTGTATATGTGTATTTGTGTGTATCTTTTACTACGTATTCAGGTCATTTTATTATATTTTATTATATTGATAGTTTTTATGAGAAGAGACAAGCAGGGCAAAGCACATTTCATTGCATTCTCTCTGTACTTTGTAGTTTTAGTTTTTGTGTGTGTGTGTGTGTTTGCGTGTGTGTCTGTGTTTGTGTCTGTGTGTGTGTTTGTGTGTCTTTTTGTGTATGTGTGTCTGTGTGTGTGTGTATTTATGTGTGTCTGTGTGTGTTTGTGTGTACGTATGCGTGTGTGTGTGTATTTGTATTTGTGTGTCTGTGTATGTATATGTGTGTGTATTTGTGTGTGTGTTTGTGCATGTGTATCTGTGTGCGTGTTTGTGTGTGGGTGTCTTTGTCTGTATGTATGCGTGTGTGTGTGTGTGTGTGTGTGTGTGTGTGTGTGTGTGTGTGTGTTTGTCTGCTGGGAGACAGAACAGACCCAAACGCCAGGCTCAGCAAAAACAGGTTTATCAGAATTAGAATGACAAGAGGGAAGGAGGAGTGGGGAGGCGGACACCAAGGACAGGAGTGAGGGCCCTGGGGCTGGGATAGGATGGTGAGGGAGCTCACTAGGATAGGATGGTGAGGGAGCTTACTGGGATAGGATGGTGAGGGAGCTCACTGGGATAGTATGGCAAGGGACTCACTGGGATAGGATGACAAGGGAGCTCGGGGAGCGCGGGGAAACCTGGGCCGAGGGAACCGAGGAGGAGGCACTGGAGTCCGGGGAACAGGGGAGTCGAAGAGGGGATGGTTGGAAGCAGGAGCGGAGGTAGGACGGAGCAGAAGAGGCAGGGTGGAGCAGGGAGCCGTGAGGAGGGGACCGAATGGTGAAGCCAGCTGACTGGAGGTAACGCAGAGCGTACAGGCCTTGTTTGAACTGATAAAGGTACAAGGTCACAGTAAACCATCTTTCTGTGAAGATCCAGTGTTCCCTTGCTAGTTCGAGATGTACGGGGTATGTGACCCCAGGGTGAAAGTAGGGCAAGAGGGAAGAGTGCTCCAGGGTCTATTTGATTGTCTCTTGTGTCCAGATATGCCTGGAAGAAATGCCAAGTCATGTTTAGACCAGAACATGTGTGGTTATCGCTCCCATTTCCTTGTTGTGTATACAAGCTCAGTGTTTCTGTTCACTCATTGAAGACACTTTTCCACACGGGGCTGCTGTGCCTTTTGTGAAATCGTGTTCCTCCTATATTTGCAAATATACTTAATAAAATACAAAAACCTAACTTGGTTTAGTCTTCGACTGTCCTTATTTTGTTTCACCTTCCTATTTTAAAACATCTACATCTGCTGCATCGAAATACTTCCACCACACAAGTTAATACAAAATTAAAAATAGTTAATACAAAATTAAAAGCAATTCATACAAAATTAACAGTTAATCAAAAACAGATTAAATACAGGAATAAAAGAATGAAATTCCCAATATAGTGCAGTGCAATGAATTAAACAAAGGCAGTATCATTGGTAGATTATGATGTTTAGCATTGTAAGAGAAGATTTGGCAATTTTTTCATGGGCGCAACTCACATACTCAGCTCTGCCTTTCATCCCACGAATGCATGTTCCTTACAAATGTGGTACCATTTAAAAGGGAAATAATCAGGCTTTCCAATGGTATATGATTTATTGCTAAGAAGCAACAAAGAAATAATCTACTAAAAACATTTCTTGTAATTTAGAGATAGTTTTCTCTTACTCAGTCTGATTACATACAGCGCATTTCAGCAATAACCACATACCACATACACAGAGCAAAAAGCAGAAATGATAAAACACAAAGAAGAAGAATTGGTCAGTGTTAAACCACAGAGATACAGATGTAGATATACTTCCTCCTTTACTGTGACACATGCATTCATCAGTCAATTTAAAAAGTAAATACTATGTGTTGCTCAGCAAGTAATGATTGTTTTAGAGATGTTGCACATTTAAAGTTAAGGAGTGCATGGTAAGTGATGTCTCCTGCTTGTCTCAGAGTTCACCTGGGTGTACTCAACTCAGTTTGCACACAACTATCAAACCTAACTGCTGTTCCTCGCCAACAGACAATGTCAAAACCGGACACATTACATTCTCTCATGTCCTCCTCTGGTGATTAAATGTAGTCAAATTTAAGTTATTAAACATTAGATCATTCTCTAGTAAGAGTCTCTACATTCATGATTTTATTTCTCAGTATAGACTACGGTTCGTATTCCTCACTGAATGTTTGATCTCATCCAGTGCCTCAGCAACACTTATTGAGGCTTTTCCTCTGGACAACAGCTTCTTATTCTCTGCTAGAGAAGGAAATAAGGGAGGTGATATTGCAACTATACATTCAAACTAGTTCACCTGAACTAAATGCACTTTTCGGAGATTTCTTTCAAATACTTAGCCATGGTTATTAAAACTCATCAATCCATTCTTGCAATCACTACCTTCAGACCCCTGAAAGCACACTATTTCACTAATTTCACTGGCCCATACTCATCTCAGAATCCAGGCTACAAATTCTCCAGTATTTTGGTGGATCCTGACACTGCGACCCAGACCAACTGCAATCTCTCACGGTTCCAAACCATTTTCCCTGAGGTCCTTGCCAGTCTGGTAACTGCCTCTAAATCTACAACCTGCATAATAGATCCATTACCGTCTAACCTTTTAAAGAGCTGTTTCCTGTTTTAAGTAGATATATTCTGAATATAACTAGTATGTACTATGCTTTGCGTGGGTTCTGTGCCCTCAGCTTTTAAAACCGTTGTTATTAAACCGCTGCTTAAAAAAACAAATACTGACTCACAAGTTGTTAACAATTACAGGCCAATCTCTAAAGTGATGGTTCGGAGTAATTTCACCCTAGGGTCCTTTGCACCATCACCTCGAGCCAAACAACCCCCCATAAGCTTTTTTCCCTTGGTCGAACATTGGGCTAGTTTGTGCTATCAGCCGAATGGCTTAGTGCAGGCGCTAATGGAACCAACTGTGTATCTTGTAAATTACCCCACTAATAATGCCTGGAATGGTACCAAACTTCTACAGTAGTACAAATAGGTTCTGTACTCAGGGTTCGGATTATGATTTCATCTTTGTGGGGGTCTCTTTAAAAAAAAAAAAAAAAAAGTAGTCTATGAGTAGCAAATTTGGAGCATTAAACATTTCATTTCCTGCATTCTGGTGAATTTTTATTCACATATTTACCTTTTCTGAATCAATGTATGCTGGAAATATCTTTATGTAAAGGGAAACATAGATTACAATCCAAATATAAAAACATAATGGAATATATTACAATAAGGCTCTCAGGCATTCTGCATTGCTTTCATCTATTTATTCTCCTGTAGATCGACTTTTCTAATTATATCTGAGTCAGCACACATGTAGCCTATAATTTACTCCTCCCTCCTCTTTTGCGTCTTTTGTTGAGGAAGTAACCTCCTTAAATGTGCATATGACAATTATTCACCTCAATGATATATGAATACATTTTAATTTATTAATAAAGCCCTGGACTGTAATATTTCAGATGTGTTTGAGCAAGATTTCTACTCATGTCTAAAACTTTGTGCACATTCAAAATATATCCCATCTGTGCTCTCTGTGTTTTGGAGGAGTCGTGATATTTTGAGAAAAATAAAGTGATAATAGGCTATTACAAGAATAAAGTCACTATATTTCAGAAAATAATCTACCTGCACCATAGCCTGCTGTGCAGTACATGATTGCTCTGCTGATACGGTAGATCTCAGACCTCCTGACAGACTCAGAGCCCCGTTTGAGACTCTGGTCTCTGAATGAGACAAAGTTTAGAGAAGTGGCTGTACGCTGCTCTACATCGGAGGTGGGAAACTGAAACTACGGCAGAAATACATGGAGCTCAAACGTGACACATCTGCTGCAGCATGTTGACAGCAGAGCACGTCCTTTATAAACGTGAAGCTGCACAGACTATGCAACGGAAGGCGCATTGCTCATCTCTATTTTTACAGCGAGAGTGGACACTAAGCGACGCACAGGTCTGCTTCAGAGCTCCGTGTGTTTGGGAAAAGTGCTTTATTTGTGATTTAAATAGTGGTGCTGATGATTTTTAGAGACCCCCACAGGTGTATGATTTTACTGCTTTCATGGGAGCTCATCCTCTCTCTATGGGAGCTCAGCTCCCACAGGCTCCCACGTAATTCGAACCCTGTCTGTACTCATAAAACGAGGCATTCTCTCCGATTCTCCTCCATTAGTTGTAGCTCCTCCTACTTTACCGGTAGGCTCTTCCGGCAATAGATGTCGTGCCCTGTGCGGGATCTCGTCTATGTTTTGTTGTTGTGCATTATTTAATTGGAAAATGCATTGAGACCATGCGTAATGGTCAGTTTACACTTAAAATAAATTTGATTGATTGATACCGTCCCCCATAGTGTAGCGTGTCCTGTCATAAGTGTTACTTCATGCAGAGTCACTTGGTGGTGAGGGGCCATTGGCAGGCATCAATTTGGAAAAGTGCATTTTTCCCATGATTACTTTTGATGCAGCTAACCATACAGATGCAGATCAAACTGAGATCCATTTTTACCAGGTCTGTTCATATTTCCTTCACTTCTCCGGTACCCTGCCATGGTCAAAGTTTGAAACAAAGCATTACTATTTGACAAAGAGGAAACTCTTGAAACACATTTTCAAAAACGAGAAGTTGACACAGCTGAAAAGGGTCAACATTTCACACCTTATTGTTGAGTGTGGCTGCTCTGAAACAGTATGTACAGCTTAGCTTACCTGACATGGAAGGGAAAAGAATGGTACTGTTTTTGTACAAATGTTCATACAAATGCAGCTCTAAAGTATAATGTCAGTTTGTGAAAGTTATTTATGCATCACAATCTACCAACAGAGACTGAATGTGGGTGTGGTGTGTGATGTAGTTATAGAAGGTGGTGGTCATATTAGAGGCTTAGGGATTATAAAACATTAAACCATGGTCTGGGTGAATACTTGATTCTGATTGGCTGCAGAGTGTCCATAAAAAAAGTGTTATAGGACACCTACTACTACCTACTACTACCTACTAAAGGAGTTCTGGTGAAACTGACTGTCTGCCTAAATGTCTAAATGAATGTGCTACATTAAAAGAGAAGGAAAATGTGAATCTGTTATTTTCAACACTGAGTGTAGTCTGGCATTGCCAGACCTTCTTCCACAGCGCTGCGGAGGAGGGTCTGGCTAGTCCAAACCAATCACAATTGTCATGGGTGGCGCAAATCTAAACTGAGATTGGACAGATAGTCTAGCTAGCTGTCTGGATTTACCCTGCAGAGATCTGAGGAGCAGTTAATCATAGTCCTCAGAAATCCACCAGAGGTTAGAACGCCAACACAAAGGAAGAGGAAGGTAACGGACATCCAAGCGAAAAGAGCGTCCTCTGAACACCACAGGATGGCGCTGACACACATCTGCAGGAAGTCAGTTACACTCTGAACTGACTTTGTTTCACAGCGAAAAACGTTATCTCACACCCCGTTCCCTGTTCAGGTTGTTACTTCAGGCTGCGGCCAACAGTAGACATGGCGGATAATTGCTCCTGAAAATCGTTATATTGTTTTTGGGACAATGCCATAGCTGATAGCTAGCTTGTCTTATTGTTAAACATACTGTCAAATTATATTTACTGATCGCCAACCGTGCACGATGTTATTGACTTTAAATCTTGCTAGCATAGCGTTAGCTCCCTGGCTCGTCTGAGCTGAGCGGACTATAAATATATCCCGTTGCTAGTCTGGTTGAGCATGCACCCCATGTACTAAGGCTCAGGCCTTGACGCAGCAGTCACGGATTCGATTCCATCCTTCTTTTCCCTTTCAATATTCAGCTGTCCTGTATAATAAAGGCCTAAAATGCCCAAAAAATCTCTCTCTCTATATATATATATATGTTGTTTTGGCAAGTTACCATGGTTTACGCTGGTTAATGCCCTGTCCATTGTCAGGTAGTTATGAACTTCAGCGGAGACAATCTTCCTCATCGCCATTGTTTCTGATTTAACATAATTACAATCCAGCCAAACCACTGTGTGCAGATGGATACAGCGTTTTTTATATATTTAATAGAAAAGTATGTCATATTTCAGGGAGGACCAGTGCCAACCTCTGGCAGTCATAAATTCAAGTTATAAGTTGAGTGATAAAGGAACTGAAAAAATGAGGAAGAAGAAGAGAGAGAGAGAGAGAGAGAGAGAGAGAGAGAGAGAGAGAGAGAGAGAGAGAGAGAGAGAGAGAGTTGCTGTGTAAGCAGAGAGAAACATAAAGGAAGTATCTGATCAGAGATCAGCATCATTTAAAGAGAACAGTTTGACCAACACCTTCATCACTCTCCAGTGGCTAAAATATGGAGATGGTTTGCCATAAAGAGGATCATCTATATGGAAACGTCCCTGACCCCTCAGCCAAGAGGGTTGAATCAAAGATCTGCTCTGATGAAGACAGGAAAGTGGCTGCTGCAGAGCCCGGTGAGGAAGAAATTCTTATGGTTTCACCATTATAAGGTTCAGTTTTAAAATGCAACAATGTTAACAGTAATCTCAAGGATCAAAGGATCACAGATCAAAAAAAATATGATTGCGTGGCCATGCGTTATTAATGCCTGGGAACGAGATAAATGAGTCGTGGCCACGTGTTATTAATGTTAGACTATCAACAGCAACTGCTATGTGTCTTAATCAAAATAAAGGCTACCCACCGTGCATAAAGACGCACACAACTCATTTAATAACAACGTTAGAGCTAAAGATAAGAGCCAGCTGTTATCAGCGAAACAAGCTACAAAGTTATAGGGCAATTGTACCTTCTTTACATTCACAAAAGTGCTCGTTTTGCCGTTGACAGGCTCAGATTATTATTCTAAGTGTCTGACAGCGTTATGGAAAGGATTTCTAAGGAGGTCGACCTTTCTGTTAAAGAGTAAGATCCTTTTATTAACATAAAAACATCCGCGGAATTGCGTCCACTAAACCCAACAGACTCCATGTAAATAAAGAGCTGTTTGTGGTCTTTTAAGGGACTGTTCGTTATTTATATAAAGTGCCACCAGAGGAGTTTTGGGATCTTTAGTAAAATTAGACTTGACCCTCCCTTTGCCAGAAGAAAAAATTCTATGATCCTCCAAAATGATTGTGAAAAGAGGCATAACCCTCCCCATCAATTTATGGATGCCTTCCGTACTGGTTAGCACTTGGGAAAGATGTGCAAATGCCCTTTATTTTTTTTTACAGCCATAACTTACATGATTTAACCTCTGCCTTCTCATCTTACACATCCCACTCCTCTGTTATGGTGTGGTGGCCATTTCAGTAGATTTACTCACTAACATTGTTGTGGAAACACAATAAGCATGGAAACTAAATGCACACTTCCTGCATTACTGCATTACTTCAAATACCAAGTTAAAACATTGAGACCATTCAGCAAAGAACACTGGATAATTAATTTAACACACAAACTGGTTGCTATGGACTCGTCACTAGGCTTCCTCAGTCATTGTATATTTTAGCTATATAGGTAAAGCTGCCGAAGCTTAACATTATTCAAAAAATTATCCAAAACATATATGTTTATTTTTAAAGCAGATTTTAAATTACATTGTAACAATTTAACAGTTCTCCCTCATGAAATCCAATCGCACGGCTGTCTTGGAAAGCAATAGACAGACGGTGGCAAACTGCCCCGACACTTAAATTCCACTAAAATGTAACAGTGAACAATCAGTGTTCGACCTCCAGTCTGTTGAGATGCCTCTCCAAACGCAGAAACCAAGCGCAGTCACACCATAAAACGTTAAGACACGTTAAGAAAAAAGATCTGTATTTTGCCGTAATCCAATGACACAAAAAAAACGTAATCCACAGCGATCAGTAGATCCACAAAAAGGTAAATGATACGGTGTATCCAGCAAGGCCTATGCGCGTCACATTCACCAGCCAGCTCCAAACAGGTGAACGAGGTGAATTTCACCGTTTAAACAAAGTGGAATAAACGTATAAAAGTCCAAATCTACACAAAATCCGCAATCAATTAGTAAGCTGACATCACATTTATATACATGGCATTTAGGAAACCTTTATTGCAAGGTTGGCACGGCAAGATGTCCAGACTAGTGCAACAGTAACTTTAGTTTTTTGCGTCCTGCTGCTCCCATCGTCAGCCAGGTTATATTTTTTTTACTAAAGCAGTATATGAAATCTGATGTATTACCTACCACCATTTAGTTGTTTTCTGTTATTTAAAATATTTATAAAATATCTGGTCATGCCAAACATAATTATTCCACTCATTTTTTAAACAATGCAATTACCCATTTCAGCCACCAGGGGAGCAGTGCTCCCTCTGCCCCCCCAGCAAACTCATGGGTCAGACCCATCTGGTAGCGGGGGCCGAGACTGAGAGCTACATGGAAAAATATGCACCAAACAAGCCACTTTGAAATTTTGCTGTTTCATGAATTAAAAAGTTGTGTGACCCCCCCCCCCCTACACTAAAAAATGTTGGGTGACCCTCCCCTCAACAAAGAATAAAAAGACATGACTCTCCCCTATTTTCCTCCGGTGGTCCATTCCATGAATACCGAACGGTCCCTAAAGAGGTTTTACAAGCGTGGCCGGGTTAGCTCAGTTGGTAGAGCAGGCGCACATATAGGTTTACTCCTCGACGCAGAAGGTCTAGGGTTCTAGTCTGACCTGTGACAATTTCCTGCATGTCTTCCCCCTCTCTCTCACCTTTCATATCTAGCTGTCCTATCCATTAAAGGTCCCATGACATGATGCTTTTATATAGGCCTTAGTGGTCCCCTAATACTGTATCTGAAGTCTCTTTTATATAGACCTTAGTGGTCCCCTAATACTGTATCTGAAGTCTCTTTATATAGACCTTAGTGGTCCTCTAATACTGTATCTGAAGTCTCTTTTATATAGACCTTAGTGGTCCTCTAATACTGTATCTGAAGTCTCTTTATATAGACCTTAGTGGTCCTCTAATACTGTATCTGAAGTCTCTTTTATATAGACCTTAGTGGTCCCCTAATACTGTATCTGAAGTCTCTTTTATTTAGACCTTAGTGGTCCCCTAATACTGTATCTGAAGTCTCTTTTATATAGGCCTTAGTGGTCCCCTAATACTGTATCTGAAGTCTCTTTTATATAGACCTTAGTGGTCCCCTAATACTGTATCTGAAGTCTCTTTTATATAGACCTTAGTGGTCCCCTAATACTGTATCTGAAGTCTCTTTTATACAGGCCTTAGTGGTCCCCTAATACTGTATCTGAAGTCTCTTTTATATAGACCTTAGTGGTCCCCTAATACTGTATCTGAAGTCTCTTTTATATAGACCTTAGTGGTCCCCTAATACTGTATCTGAAGTCTCTTTATATAGACCTTAGTGGTCCCCTAATACTGTATCTGAAGTCTCTTTTATTTAGACCTTAGTGGTCCCCTAATACTGTATCTGAAGTCTCTTTTATTTAGACCTTAGTGGTCCCCTAATACTGTATCTGAAGTCTCTTTTATACAGGCCTTAGTGGTCCCCTAATACTGTATCTGAAGTCTCTTTATATAGACCTTAGTGGTCCCCTAATACTGTATCTGAAGTCTCTTTTATTTAGACCTTAGTGGTCCCCTAATACTGTATCTGAAGTCTCTTTTATACAGGCCTTAGTGGTCCCCTAATACTGTATCTGAAGTCTCTTTTATATAGGCCTTAGTGGTCCCCTAATACTGTATCTGAAGTCTCTTTCCTGAAATTCAGCCTTGGTGCAGAATTACAGCCACTACAGCCAGTCCCACAATGAGCTTTCCTTAGTATGTGCCAAGTCTGTCTATAGCTATTGAGGAGGAGAGGGGGGGGGGGGCCTTGACCAACTGCCACTTTGCTCATTTGAAAGCCATGATGTCTCTCTCTTTCTCATGAGTGGGCTAAATTCTCTGGGCGGGCAAAGCAGAGAAAGGGGAGGTAACCTTGCTCCTTATGTCATAAGGACACTTTTTGTACAAGTTCTCAATGCTTCAGTTTGCATGTAGGGACCCTCATTATGCTACCATTTAAGTGTGGTGCTATTTTGAGCCTTGTTAGTGATATAAAATAGT
Organism: Sander lucioperca; assembly: GCF_008315115.2. Lineage (NCBI taxonomy): Eukaryota > Metazoa > Chordata > Actinopteri > Perciformes > Percidae > Sander > Sander lucioperca. The sequence continues at coordinate 35,842,819 of NC_050184.1, forward strand.
GATTTACCAAGTGCCCCGAAAGCTAGCGTTAGCAGCTAACCACCGGTTTTGCGGTAGCTTGTTTAAAGCTAGAGACACAATCGATTAGCATGAAAACATGACCCAGAGAACGATCGACTCGGTACACATGTTATTAACCCCTAGGTTCATTTTGCGCCGGAATTGTCCTTTAATAAACCCAGAAATACGTTCTAAAACCAGCCTCTGGCAACATTACAAACTGAGTCCCAGCGACACCACCAGCTGTTTGAGTGGAGCTGAGACGGGCCGGTTCAGACTGCTGAAACTTTTCCCTGCAACAGTTTTGTCTCAAATGTGAATCTGTGGTATCAACAGTTTTTTTTCTTCCAATTTTACCATGTGCGTATGTTTCCTTATAAATACTCACACTTCATATCTTTATATATATCAGTTATACATGCTATATTAATCAGATGTTTAGAGACTTTAAGTCATATGATTATAGCAGAACCATTAGTAAAGTGGCTTGATGGGTTAGGTTATATTAGGTCTCCACAAAATGAATGTAAGGGTTAGGGTTAGGGTTAGTTATGTAACTGAAAAAGTTTTATCTGATTGTGTGTGTGTGTGTGTGTGTATGCGTGTGTGTTCTACATACAGGTATAAAACGGTACAGGCTGGCTGCTGTGATCCTTGGACTCCTGTGTGTGCTACAAGCTGCTCTCATCATTTTCCTTCTTCTTTCTCTCTGTGAGTATTCTGAATTTGTTACTAATTTAGCATCTCACTTCTGTAACAGGAAAGTTAAAACGGAAACCACCTCAGTTCCAGTAAAGTCATTCTCTTACAAATTATGGCAATCACTTGCTCTAAGAGCATTTAGAAACATATTATTATCACTGTGCAGTAGGGTTGGACAATATGACCTGAAATTGATAATCATATAATGTCATAATCATAATTTAATTTTTTATTTTAAAATAATATCCTTTACAACACTCACCGTATTCTTACAGTAAACATTGTAATCATTTTTAGTCTTGAAAGATAATTTACTATTTTTTTTCAAGAAACTCCATATTGGAAATGTTGTTTTACATTTATTGATCTCTTTAATCACATAATCCAACTGAAGAGAGACTGAGAGTCCAATATTGGGCAAATGTACCTGTAAAGTTCCTAGTTAAATACCATTGTCTTAAAGTTTCTTTCCAAGTCAGCATCATTAAGTAACAAAAGATTAAAGTTGTTTGTGACGCTGTAGAAGAAGATCAGACATTATTATTTGGAGTTCCTGATTTGTGTTCTTGGTTATTAAAATAAAATTAAACCCTTAAACACTAAAGTCTGTGGTCCCTCATATGATACAGCCAACATCCAGATGTGTCATTGACACCACCTTGGCTCTTTGTTTCTTAGAGAATACAAGAAGTTTGTCTTCCCAAAGTTAAACTAAACAAACTACTATTCTGTTGAAAGTAATGATAACCTCTCCTCTCATAATGACAGTTTCAGAGAGAGACGAGTTTAAGAGAACCAACGTTGGTAAGTACGATGATGAAACTACTCCAATAATCAGGGTTTAGATCTTAAGGGGTATACAGTAAGTCCAAGCAAGGTAAATATAGGTGTTACGTGTGTTAAATATAACGTGAAATATCCCAGTTAAATCCTGTCAGTGAGGACTGATGAGATGATTTCTCAGGCAGAACACTGAAGTGGCAAACAGGAGCAGAAAAAAGCTACAAGAAGAGTGGATAACAGGGACTTTGATTCATCATGTGGACAGATATATTACTCTACATCAATGTTTATGAAGCTCTGTGTCTGTTGCATATCTATAAAGGAAATTGTTTTGCTAACACATCAGCCAATAACAACTTCACAAAGTCATGGTTGTGTGTGTTATCGTGTTCCAGAAGTCTTCCGTCCCCAAGTGGCCAGGAAATGAATAAAGAGAATTTAAAGAATTAACCAGTCACATTTGTCAGCCAGTAAACTTTGAGTCCAGCACGAAATGGGTCACAGGATGCTAGATGACAAAGGGGCATATTTGAACCAGTAAAAGGTAACTGTTAACAAGTATTAAAGCAACACTAGAGAACTTTTCCCGCTTCGGTCCCCCTACAGGTTGTCTCATTGGAACTACAGCTCTCGCTACCCAATCTGGCAAACTTGCATGATATAATGTAATGGACAATTCTGCTTCCAACCTGTAGGGGGACCGAAGCGGGAAAAGTTCTCTAGTGTTACTTTAAACTAACTACCTATAATTGATAGATGAATGGATTATGTAAATGATGTGTTAAAGTGAACTGTCTCTTTAGTCATGGACTGGGCATTTACTCTCTAACTGAGACGTTTTGGGAGTGATTATCGGGGATTTGCCACTGCTTCATGTCAACAGTTACCTTAATATATAAATGTTCACCAAAACAAGTTCCTTCCCGAGATGATTTTGCAGAGCCACATCGCTGCCTCCAGAGTTAGCGCCGCCCAAGGCGATTGTGATTGGTTTAAAGAAATGCAAACAACCCCTGACCGTGTTTTTCCTATGTGTAGTGTATGTGTGGAGGGGCCAGACCTTCCTCCACAGAGCTGTAGAGATAGGTCTGGCAATGTGACACTAGGATTGATATGATCTCCACTGTTGGTGCTTTGAATTAATCAGATCATTTAGACTATGAAGTGCAACTGGCTACTGTGCAGATTAAAGAAGTGTATTAAGTGTAGATCAGAATCAGAATCAGAATCAGAATCAGAAAGGGCTTTATTGCCAAGTACGTTGCACATACGAGGAATTTGTCATGGTGTTGTTGGAGCATGTCACACATACAAATATAAGAAGGATAAAAGATATAAACAATATAAGTATAAACATATACACAGTACGTATTAATAACGATAAAATAAATTTAATAAATAGTAAAAATAAGTTAAACAGTAGTGAAAAGGGACGCTACAGCAGAGTAGGTACAGTGGCATGAGGAGCCAGAGGGGGGTGTGGAGAGAGTCAGGATGGATTCCGGGCCTTGTTTAGAAGGCTAGTTGCAAAAACCTGACTGAGGAGAGAGATGACCTGAAGAGGAAGCTGAATAACTCAGGTAAGTATGATGATGATTCAATAATAACAGTTTGGAACCAAAAGGGCGGTAGTCTAATAATGGGCAAATGCAAGTTATCATTTTACATGGAAAGTGCCCGGTAAATATTATGATTGTCCTAAAGTTTCTTTTAAGTCAGCATCATTAAATCCCTAAAACATCCAGATGTGTCATTGACACGCCTGGCTCTTGTTTCTTATAAAATACAAGAAGTTTGTCTTCAAAAAATGAAACTAAACAAATTACCACTACTCTGATTCTGTTGAGAAAAATGATAACCTCTCCTCTCATAATGACAGTTTCAGAGAGAGACGCCTTGAAGAGAACCAACTTGGGTAAGTACGATGATGAAACTACTTTTACCATTTACTCTCTAACTACGGACAAAGTACACACAGCGATACACTGCTAAGAGCTAATGAGGTTTAACCATGTATCCAGCTCATTTAAATAGCTCACGTTACTGTTTTGTGTGAACAGTTAACTTCATTCATGTCATAGTTGAATAACGACAGTTTAGTGGGTAACTAGGACATACATAGAACCTCAAAATCCCATTGACACCCCTTTCCTCTGCAAATCTCACAATTTGAAACTGCATCTGAAAACGGACAAATCTCAACGAACCACCGAGTTGATGTCAGCTCCTCCTTTTTTGGCTCTAGTCTCTATCTTTGTCACGCCCCAACATTTACATTGGCTACACTACTGACCTGAGATCAGGTAGTCTTCTGAATCTGGGTCGCACAGATCTCAGAAATTGTATACATTGTTCATCTGCTATTTTACCACTAAATTCACTTCTGAGACTTTTTTATGCGAGAAATCAACTATGTAGAGGTCAAATATGTGCCGTTTTACGAAAATTGATGGCTAATTGCAAATTTTGTCCGACTGTGTGTCGGAGTTCAGCAGCTGGTGCTGCCTGTGTTGCTGCCTCGCCACCCGGCCTGCCTTCCTTCACAGACCCCGTCCTGCTGGGAGGTAGATGGAGCTCAGTCACGGCTGGCAGCCCACGGTACTCCATACCCGCGCAAAGTCACCGTTTTTTGAGTTAATGGACAACCAAACGCCGCTGCCCTGACAGAGCTCCAGGGCCTGCAGCTGCTCTCTTCCTGCTAAATGGCCGGTGTGTGTGAGTGAGAGCGCGATCAGCGAGCTTGTCACGCCAGCAATCTCTCACCACAAGTTCCAGTTAATCTTATAATGGATATGTGTGTTGAGTTATTTAAACAATCGATCGGGGAAATAAACACCTCTTGTCCGCGAGTTTCATTGATAAAGCCTGCGGCTGGATGGAGCTCTATCAATGAGAGCTAGCTAGCCTCCTCTTAGACTTCTGAAATTCACAAAAAATGCATTACATTGAAATTGGACACCATTGTTAGCTTTATAAGACCTTGGGGAAGATGTTAT
>NC_050184.1:35848914-35855745 GCF_008315115.2 Sander lucioperca
GGCAGCCGGCTAGCTCCGAGCCTCGAGCCCCGGTAGTCCAGTAACCGATAAACGGTGACTTTCACTGGGTATGGAGGTTGCTGCTTTCTCGTCAGACTTCGTGGAGCTCCTAAAGTCCGACACGTCTTACCAAATTTGCAATTAGCCATCAATTTTCGTAAAACAGCCCATATTTGAGCTTTATATAGTTGATTTCTCGCATAAAAAGTCTCAGAAGTGAATTTAATAACGAAATAGCAGTCAAACAATGTATAACTTTGCAGTGTCTGAAATATGAGACCTGCTGTCTATCTCCAATGGATGTGTATGTGGTTCGCTCAAACAATCAGCGCGCAGCTCATCTAAATATTCAGTGTACCATATTTGGAAAAAAAGCTTGTTCCAAATAGGCCCATATTCACAGGGTAGTTAAGGACCCATAAAATAGCATTTGAGCAATTTTCAGCCCAACCATGTTACATACCCTATTAGGAGACCTTAAGGAACAGGTGAAATACCCTATATAATATTCTATCACCCTTTAATATTGTATGTTGTATTTTCTTTTGCTGGGTGCAAATGTTCACCAAAAAAGTTCCTTCCCGAGATGATTTTGCAGAGCCACTTTCGCTGCCTCCAGAGCTTAGCGTCGCCCAAGACGATTGTGATTGGTTTAAAGAGGATCACTAGTGATCACTGATTGAAGTTGTAAGAAAGCTAATGATACGTATAAGATAGGGCTGGGCAATATATCAATATTTTATTGATTATATATGAGACTAGATATCGTCTTAGATTTTAAAATGGTAAAATGGTATAAGTGTAGTCTTTTCCTGGTTTTAAAGGCTGCATTACAGTAAAGTGATGTCCTTTCTGAACTTACCAGACTGTTCAGCTGTTCTGTTATTCGCCTTATCCACTTTCTCTTTAAATCCTTACTGATGATTATTTATCAAAACTCTTATTGTGTAAATATTTTGTGAAAGTAACAAAATATTGCTGCAATCGATATCGAGGTATTGGTCAAAAATATGTGGTATTTGATTTTCTCCATATCCCCCAGCCCTAGTTTTAGATGAAGAAGAGGAAACAACAGATCATTTTAGACCATAAAGTGCAATGCAGATTAAATAACAAACTCTTTTTATAAGTGTAGATTCCTTAATGAATAGTAACAAAGTGCTGACATCGTAATCCCACTTGTAGTTTCTTTACAGCAGTCACATTCAGCAGTTTCTGATACACTGTTATCTAAGAGAACTTGTGCTATGCTAACATTCGTAGAGAATTTTGTTTCAGATGTTGAGGCTGGTTTCAAAAACCTGATGAGGAGAGAGATGATCTGAAGAGGAAGCTGAATAACTCAGGTAAGTGTGATGAATAATTCAATAATCAGAGTTTGGATCCAGAAGCGTGCAAGTCCAATAATGGGCAAATGCAAGTGATTATTTTACATGTAAAGTTCCCTGTAAATATTACGATTGTCCCAAAGTTCCTTTCCAAGTTGGGAAATAAATGAGAGAGACAGATATAGGAGTGTTAATAATGCGTTTTGGATGATTTTCTTATGAAAGCTAGCTAGGCCAACCTATGAACAGTGGATTTTTTTTTTTTTTTTTAGATATTTCTTTTGTGTATTTCCTGCTATGGACCTACTTGTGAGTCTGAAATAAATATATTATAAAAATACATTGGGAAAAAAATGGGAAAAAACGGAATACGGACTTCATCTACCTGGGCGGGTCTGAATATGTATGGGAAACACTGATATATGAAAAGATTGTTTTTTGATCACTTCTGTGGAACTTTGATGTTTTACTGGGAAGAAGACGGATATACAACATGCAAATAGAGTTCCTGTTTCGAGTGAATGAGGAACAAAATCATCATCATGCCCGTCTGTTCCAAATTACGATAACTCAACAGCACATTACAGAGAGTGCTTCTCAGTATCATCATGCAGTAAATGTCAAGAGATGTAGTCTGTCACAAACAATGTGCTGCATTTCAAATATGTCAACAATTTTCCTTCCTTTTTTATTCTTCCATTAGTAAGTTATTTCATAAGTCCAAAAGTAAGAAGACTATGAGCTACAAAATGAATGGTGCAATAGATTTGTCACATTTACATTTGTTGACTTTACAATCATTTTAATTTTTCCCAAAAATAATATATTGCCCTTTTGTTGTCCCAATGAAAGTCCAATGAAAAAGATTTGTTAATTTTGTTGTTCATTTGGGTTCTTTCTGTTTTCACTAAGCTCAAGGAGGATGGGAGTATTTCAACGGTAGTTTCTACTACATTTCTTCTACCAAGAAAACCTGGCAACAGAGTAGAGATGACTGTCTTCAAAAGGGTGCAGACCTTGTGATTATCAACAGCAAAGAAGAACAGGTACTTGTGTGTTTATGTTTGTGTGTGTGTGTGTGTCAGAGATGTTCACAAGTCATTTTTTGCAAGTCCAAGTCAAGTCTCAAGTCTTTGAGCTCGAGTCCAAGTCAAGTCTCAAGTCTTTTGCCATGAGTCCAAGTCAAGTCTCAAGTCTTTTGCCATGAGTCCAAGTCAAGTCTCAAGTCTCTGGCCATCTGATCTGTCCCTAACACTGTATTGTTAAATCTTATGAATTCAAAGCATGTCCTGTAGCTGTCACATCATATGGATACAACTATAAAGATACAATCTGCCTGTTCCCAGCATTAGCACAACACTTTGCGATGGTTAGCTTGTGACGATATATGCTAAATGTAACGTCTCTTTCACATTAGCGTGTGAGTGACTGACCTATCTGGGTGCGTTTTGAGATGCCTGATGAAGTTCGACGTTGTTGATCCGGTGCCACACACCTTGCATTTAGCTGTTGGCTTACTGCCACTGTTTACCAAGTTATTGAAAGCAAAACTAATGACAAAAGGCACAACTCCGGGAGGACTTGGTGTCGCCATCTGCAATGCATTTTTTGATATGTGCGTGCACATAGGCGCATGCGTTACGTTGCACATTATGGCAAAGGGCAGGGGACATGAGGCTCGTCATACGTTTCCCCGTATATGTGCCAATAAAAGAAAATAGAAATACATGAATACATTTAGATTTAAAAAGCAATAATTGTATGAAAACAGGTTGTTGACGAGTCTCGAAGCTCGAGTCCGAGTCAAGTCTGAAGTCTTTTGGGTCGAGTTGCAAGTCAAGTCTGAAGTCCTTTGGGTCGAGTCCGAGGCAAGTCTGAAGTCAGCTGTTTGTGCGACTTAAATACAACTCGAGTCCGAGTCTCAGACTCAAGTCCCCATCTCTGGTGTGTGTGTGTGTACACATACACATAATACAAATGTTGAATGAATGTAAAGATCAATGCGACGTCTGATACATTGAAATTAGTTCAATAGGTGTGAATGTTGTAAAGATTCTGTTATATTGTTTAAAGTTTGTGACTCTCTTTTTTAAACAAGGATTTCACAAGAAAATTTAAGAAGAGACTGTGGATTGGCCTGACTGACTCAGAGAGAGAGGGGACGTGGAAATGGGTGGATGGAACTCCACTGACCACAAGGTTCACACATTTTTATCATTCGGTCCATTCAAACTAAATCACTATCTTGTGCTTCTTGGGTTGTGTTCTCTGATAAAAGCTCTTTTTTTCAGCTACTGGATGTCCGGGGAGCCTAACGATGTGAGCGGTGAAGACTGTGTGGAAATACTGAATTTTGATTCAGAAAAAAGCTGGAATGATCGAAGATGTTCCCTTCCACTTAACTGGATCTGTGAAATGAAAGTCCGTCAATAACTCTGCAACCAAACCCACCAGACAGAAAACTAAGGATGATAAATATATTGCTGATACAATTTAAATCTTCACATAAGCAACCTGAATATGCTCATGTGAACACATAATTTCCAAGTAAAAACAGCATTTTAGGATTTGCCAGCTCAGTGTGGGATAATCTGAAGCCTGGTTATTTGCGCTGCAGTAAAGTGACCTGTTAACATATAGAAACAAACAAGGTTCACTGCTACAATATGTAAGACATGCTTTGATTTATTCTGCTGTGCAAAGCGAAAAGACCGTAACTCAATTTTGGTCGAAAATGAGTTATTGTCATTTTGGAAATTAAGGATCTACTTTATCATGTGGACAAATATCTTGAGTCAATGTTATTGTTTGTGGAGAAAATTGTGTGTTGTCTTTGCCGTAACTCCAAAAGCCGTAGAGAAGCCAAGGCAGAATACCGTATCATCAGTTACGGTTCTTTGTCTTTGTTTCATGGCGCTTCGGAATGCTCAAATTGCCTTTGTTTTGCTGCCATCAAAACAAAGTTACTCTTTGCCGCGCTGGAGTTACGGTGCCATATTATATATTATTATAATTATATTATTATTATTTATATTATATTTTATATTATTAACAACCAAAAGAACACTTATGGAGTATTGCTCCAAGGATCCGACATGATATAACATCCGTACAGCAGTATTTCATTTGACACGTGTGGGAACTAAACTCATCCACTAGTTAACAACAATGTCACAAAATACACTACCCATTTTCACCACTAGGCGGCGCACTTGCACCAACAATGATGCACAGCCTAGCAAAGCAGACTAGAACAATTAAATTCACATTTACATTTCTCGACCAGAACAAACATCATGACCTGATTTGATTTAGTGATCAGCAACCAAGTGAGTGAAAATGGAAGTTAATGCCTTTTGCCTTTACATGACCCCTTATAATCTTGTAGATAATGCAAAGGCAGAGTACAGTAACTTCAGAATAAAGGTCAAAGGTCAAGTTTGAGTTTAAGATTTTTATGTAGATAAATAACTTAATAGAAAAACAAAGTATTGCCAAATTTCCAATATCCTGCCTACATCTCATTTGGCTGGACAACAAAATAAGTTTAAAGTCATTTTTCTCAGTTCTACACTCTGGCGAGTTAAGGTCTTTTGGCTTTGTAGGGCAGTATTGCTTGCTGAATGATTGTATAGATGTTTATGGGTGGGGGGGGGAATGTGTGCGTCTGGCCACATCACAGGGGATACATTCACATTGACTTATGATCATTTGTTATTATTACATGTCTGATGATTTATTTTTATCCATCAAGATGTTATTTTAGTATCTTGTCACATTTCATTATCTTGTCATTAAGTGTGTCAGCAGATACTTCCATTATATTCAAAGTGCCTTCATGTGTTTGTTAGGATGTACATTTTGGTCATTGTGAAATGAAATGTTTTTGTATGTTATGTGGAGAATACAATAAATATATTTGTCCTAGTTAACATCACACACAGATTAAATTTTAATCTTTTAACTTTAACTTTTAACTTGAATTGTTTTTTCCTTCATAATTACACAATGTTTCCAAAGTCTCATAAGCTGACTTTACCTTCTTTAACTCTGTGTCAACTTGATAAGTCTTAGTTTGTAGTCTCACATTTTCCAGGATAAGAAGAAACATTTACTGAAAAATGAGGAAGAAGAGGGAGAGAGAGATTCTATGAAGCTGCAAAAAAGTAGCTCCTGAATACATCTCAAAGTTGGAGCCTGAACCTTAAAAATAATCTTAAGAAAGGACTCTCCAGGAGAGGTAACAACATTAAAGTTCATTTGTCAGGTTTTGACAGACTAGGAGGGGAGGTGCCATCCCACCACCTTCAGGAAGAGTCAGAGAGTAGTAAAGGTGTCTTTTGGTCTGAACGGGAACTTTGGATGCATGATTCAGAACGGGCCACTGCTCGGCCTGGTGTTGCTGCTCGCAGCTTTCTCCAGAACCCCTGTACCCCGAGATTACTCCCAGAAGATCCCAGAGCAACCTACCCTACCAGAGACGGAGACTCGAGTTCCAGACTCTGACTGGAGTCACACTTTACACACACACACACACACACACACACACACACACACACACACACACACACACACAGTGACTCCAGACTTGTTACATTGATTAGTTAAACTTAAAGAAAACTGTAGGGCATATTGTTAGTTAGTGTCTTCTATTCTCTCTGCTGATTCTCACGTCTGTATCAACTTCCACTTTTGTCTTTATAAGCTCAGTTTTCGGGTCGGCAGCTTAAAGAAACTTAAGATATTGTTCTCTTGTGTTTTACACCTGTTATTTATGTATCTATTTATACTTAGGCTGCTAACTTATTATGAATGTGCAATACCTATCTGTTATCTGTTTGTGCATTGTAATGCGCAAATCATTTTTTATTAGTTGTACATTAGTGTTTGTTGATTGTTGCTGTGTTTTTTTAATACTCGGGGAGTACCAATACCTTCATTAATACTGCCAGATAGTGGTGCAATGACAATAAAGCCTCTTACAGTATGTCTTATTTGGGGCGGCTGTGGTCAGGTGGTGGAGCGGTCGCCTGCCATCAGAAGGCTGGTGGTTTGATCCCTGGCCCTGCAGTCCCATGTCGAAGTGTCCTTGGGCAAGACACTGAACCCTGAATGTCTCCCGATGCTGCACCATCAGTGTGAATGTGTGGAATGTTTAGATGAGCAGGTGGCAGCTTGTACGGCAGCCTCGGCCACCAGTGTCTGAATGTGTGTGAATGGTGAATGGTTCCTTACTATGTACAAGTGCTTTGAGTAGTCGTTAACACTAGAAAGCGCTATATAAATACAATCCATTTACATTTATGTATTTTACATTGTTGTTAATGAATATCACCATACAGCAGCATGTAGGCATATATATATATATATATTAGGGCAGTCATTCGATTAAAAAATTTAATCTAATTACATACTCTGTGATTAATTAATCAAAATTAATCGCATACATAATTAACGGTGCCTGAACCGATACTTTTTAAGAAAGTAAAAAAGAAAAAAAAAA
>NC_050184.1:35855834-35860834 GCF_008315115.2 Sander lucioperca
CTGCTGCTAACAAGAAAAACTTCCACTACACTGGTTCCACAGGAGAGGAGCCTGATAGAAGAAGGCTCTGGCTCCCATTCTACTTTTAGAGCCTGTAGGAACCACTAGTAGCTCTGCATTCTGGGAGCTCAGTGCTCTAGTGGGACAGTAAGGTAAAGCGATCTGCTTCAATTGAACAACATGCTGGAAAGACTCTTCAATCTTTAAAAAATCTCTTCAACTGATCTTTTTCTTTCTGAAGTTCGTCCATGTCTTCTTTAAAACCACAGTATTTTATTCTGATTTAGAATCACTTCATAAATAATGAATTATGAACTGTGGCTGAGATCCAGAAATAATTAATATTTTACTATCATGTGACTTTGATTACTGAACGTTTGTTTATTCCTGATTATACATCAAGTAGATCTGACCAGACAATCTGATTGGTCAACTAGACATTTAGAACGTACTCAAATCAGCATGACAGCACACCCAGAGCCATTTGAGCACCTGGTGCATGACATAAAATATTACTCCGCCATTTCCATGGCAACACTTCCAGGGCTGAATCAAAACACAGTAATGTTAGCCTACAACATTGATACAATGGATCGTTTTGTTGTTAATTTTGATTTATATGGAGGACTTAGATTTGATGAATGGTTGGAAGAGGATGAGGAGTGAATCATTGGATGAAACGACATTTTTACACTCTGGAGTTAACTGTTACTGGAATAGTTTGGATCACATCAGGTGTTTGGATTGGCCCTTTATCCATTATAAAAGTTGCTCTAAAAGTACTGACAGTATAAAAATAATACCATAAATTAAATTGTAGTACATCATCAGTTTATGTGACCTGCACTGTTGGAAGAATGCATTGTACTCTAGCATTGATTGAACATTGGCTCCATCTACTGGATCATTTGCACTAATTGCCTTATTAAAGGCTTCATAAATTTGTTTACATGTAACTTCATGTACGGATGTGTATATGCATATGCATTTATCATATATTATATAATTATATTATTATATTATATTATTATATATACAACTTCTATCTGGACATAGTAGTCAAACGTTCATGTTTACCGTTACCTTGTTCATCTTTGTTTTTAGCCGTAACGTTATGTCTGTTTCTGTGTTAAAAGCAACACAAAGCCGGACTCCAATTCCCTTGTGTTTACATTTACTTGGCCAATAAAGCAGTTTCTGATCAAAATCCGAAATAGAAGTTCTTTATTTATTAGGTATCTGTTATGGATATTTTCAGACCTCTCTAGTGATGTATTTCAGGACTCAATATACAAGCACAAATAGCACAGAGAAACAGAAACACAGAGATTGGTTAAAGTGATATATTGCAAAAGTTTTATGTAATTAATTTGTAATTAATTACAGGGAAGTTACAGAGCAAACATTTTCAGTTGTACCCCACAGCTCCCAAAGGACACATAGAGATACATAGTAAGAATATATACATGTCATAAGAAGAAGAAGTCTATGCTTATTGGAAAGCAGCCAAATGAATATTTTTACAAACCAATCAAAAGGTTGTTCAACAATTTCCAGTAGCCAATGGCAAGCTTTTAAATGTCTCTGTATATTTAGATTGTCCTTTAATAGCCATTCAGACATTACTGTCTCCTCCTTCAATGATAAGCTGTCAGAACTTCACTCAGTTTAACATACAGATTTTATAAATAGTCTCAAGCCTCTCTACAGCTCATACATCAGTGAGACAGTTTTGAACAGATGCATTCAGAGAAATGTTGAAATGATTAACAAAATATGAGTCAAAGGCCCCACGATCTCAGTGTGTGGGCTGGTGCTCTGTTCTTTAGCTAGTTGGCATTAACCCCAGCAGAGCTATGAAGACCAAATCAATGACTTATTTATTCTGTAATGGGTATATGTCACTCAAGCACCTTCACATTTGTTATAATGTTAGTAGAATACCCTTAATACTTGATTTGTTTGTATCTCTTGAGTGAATTGACGTTCATTTTGGGTACCAAGTGGACGCAACTATCACTAAGGCTAGCTAGCTCCCCAGCTACTATATAAGCTGTTATTTTTATGATTTTGATCATATATCTTATGACTGTAGCTTTGTTAAGATCCTCTTTACCTGGTTTACTGAATCTACAAATTCATTTGTCACCTGAACGTCTCCCAAAATAGCATTGTTATGCTATTTGTAAATCCTAGGTTTAGTGCCATACGATACCAATCATCACTATGGAAACACTGGTATAAGTGTCTTTTATAGAAATGTAGTAAGGTTGTTTCTTCAGTTTTTATTTCTATGTATATGTTTCTATTTCTTTTTAAGGTATGTTGTATGTCATGTCTGTGTCTTTTGAATGGACCTTGAGTCTGGAATAAAAAGTTGATGATGATGATGATATATCTTATGACTGTACCTTTGTTAAGATCCTAGGACGTAAGACAGTTTATGACTGTTATTGATTATGTGTAAATGGGTAAACCCTGACGAACAAATTTGACGGCTACCGAAGCGCAGCGTCACCCGGATCTTTGCTCTGATTGGTTGAAGGACTATCCAATGCGCCCAGAGGCATTTGAGCGGCGTCCGTTGGTGACGCCCCTTTGGAAATGAACTGTCAATGAACCTTTCCCAGACCCACTCTCAGTTACAGCTGAGAAGGGTCTGGTGTCAACCAGGCTATTTTAATATGCCAAATTCCTATTTTATTTATGATTGTTGTTTGGACGGCTGAGCTAAAGTAGCTAATGCCGGCAGCATCTGTCTCTTGTTGCCATGGAGACATTCTGAACAAACATTCCGAGGTTTTAATACTTTTTTATAAGCATGATATATTATTAGCTACACATTAATTAGTAACACACAAGCACCAGAAAGTAAGCAACACTAAATCTAAACGTACTTAGTTTAGACGTCTTTAGTAGGCGTACATTTGTATGGGAATTGTAACATACGCCGTCACCACGTCGCCGTCGGAAAATGTTTCTAACATGCACTCGCTGCCTAGGCGCCGCTGGTCTCTCGTCTGCAATCCCTGTTAAATAAATTCAAAAATCCACACGGTTTGGCGAGGACGGGGAGGGTAGCATGCTCCTTCTCCTGGGTATCCTTTGAATGACACGATCCACTCGCCATAATGCAGTTAACCACTAGTGGCTCCAGAGGCGTGAGACCTCTGATATATATAGGAACTGTAAGTCGCTTTAGATAAAAGCGGCTAAGACATACTTAGACTTGCTTACAAACTTATATGCTAACAAAAATGCTAACAAAATGCTAACACATGCTGACATGCTAACAGACATGAAAACAAATGCTAACACATGCTAACCCATGTGAAGTCTCACCTGCTGATGACCCAGTGAAGACACTCAGAGCAGATGTTTCATCAAGCGAGATTTTATTAATAATTCACAGAAAACAGCATCAGTTAACATGTGATTTTATGAGCAGAAGAACAGAAGGTTGATTGTTACCATAAAGCCAAATATATACTAATTATTAAGCATGAAAAACATCAGAATTAATCACAGCCTTTATTGACTGAACAACAAATTTGAAATCCTTAAAAACATTAAACTTAGTAAAATCAAAATAAATGTATTTCTGTATAACCTGGTCTGATTGAGTTAGTGATATAGAGGAGGGAGCTGCTGTTCTCAACATTAACCAGCAGGGGGCGTCCTCACTGCATCTAAAACCAGAGCTGCTGTCCCAACACCTTTAGCATTAGTACAGTGAAGTAACTATTGTTATATAATCATAATTACATTATACTACAGAGACGTTACACAGAATATGATTACGTTAACATTTTTAATGTATTTTTAATTAATATCACACTTAATCCTCCTGTTGTCATCAGAATCAGAATCAGAAAGGGCTTTATTGCCAAGTACGTTGCACATACGAGGAATTTGTCATGGTGTTGTTGGAGCATGTCACACATACAAATATAAGAAGGATAAAAAGATATAAACAACATAAGTATAAACATATACACACAGTACGTATTAATAACGATAAAATAAATTTAAATAAATAGTAAAATAAGTTAAACAGTAGTGAAAAGGGACGCTACAGCAGAGTAGGTACAGTGGCATGAGGAGCCAGAGGTGGGGTGTGGAGAGAGTCAGGGGGGGTTCCGGGCCTTGTTGATAAGACTAGTGGCGGAGGGGAAAAAACTGTTTATGTGGCGTGTAGTTTTGGTCCTAATGGACCTCAGCCTCCTGCCAGAGGGGAGTGGCTCAAAGAGCTTGTGTCCGGGGTGGGAGGGGTCAGCCACAATCTTTCCAGCACGCTTCAGAGTCCTGGTGGCGTATAGGTCCTGGAGCGGCGGCAGATTGCAGCCAATCACCTTCTCAGCTGACCGAATGACACGCTGCAGCCTGCCCTTGTCCTTGGCAGTGGCAGCAGCGTACCAGATGGTGATGGAGGATGTGAGGATGGACTCAATGATGGCTGTGTAGAAGTGCACCATCATTGTCTTTGGCAGGTTGAATTTCTTCAGCTGCCGCAGGAAGTACATCCTCTGTTGTGCTTTCTTGACGAGGGAGCTGATGTTCAGCTCCCACTTGAGGTCCTGGGAGATGGTAGTTCCCAGGAAGCGGAAAGACTCCACAGTGTCAATTGTGGAGCCCCAGAGGGTGATGGGGGCAGGTGGGGCTGGGTTCTTTCTGAAGTCCACAACCATCTCCACTGTCTTTAGAGCGTTGAGCTCTAGATTGTTTTGGTTGCACCAGGTCACCAGGTGGTCAGCCTCCCACCTGTAGGCGGACTCGTCTCCATCAGAGATGAGTCCGATGAGGGAGGTGTCGTCCGCAAACTTCAGAAGCTTGACGGACTGGTGACTGGAGGTGCAGCTGTTGGTGTACAGGGAGAAGAGCAGAGGAGAAAGAACGCAGCCCTGGGGGGATCCGGTGCTGATGGTCTGTGAGTCGGAGACGTGTTTCCCCAGCTTCACATGCTGCTTCCTGTCAGACAGGAAGTCAGTGATCCACCTGCA
>NC_050184.1:35865834-35880834 GCF_008315115.2 Sander lucioperca
TCCAGGCTGTTCAGAACTCTGCTGCACGGATTTTAACTCACATTAACAAGAGAGCACACATCACCCCCAGGGTTCAAAATCAGCTCCATCTACCAGCCAAATGCTGGTAAGATATGCTAGTGGCTGGTAGATTTGCTTCAGTCACCAGCCAAAAAAACAATGGTAATCTATTAAAGTGGCTGGTCAAATTTGAACATTCATCAGCCATTGGGCTGGTGGACGAAAAAGTTAATTTTGAACCCTGAACACACCTGTTTTAGCTTCACTTCACTGGTTACTGGTCCAGTATAGAATTCAATTTAAAATCCTGGTCCTTACTTTTAGAGCCCTGTACAGTCAAGTTCCTCCCTACATCTCCATGATCCAGCTTCACACTCCTTACACCTGTAGTCTGAGGTCATTAGATCAGAGGCTATTAGTGGCTCCTCAATTTAAAACTAGAGGGGACCGATCATTCCCAGCAGTGGCTCCGAGGCTGTGGATGACTTGCATTTAATTCTGTCTAATCTTTTAAAAAGCAACTGAAGACTCTGCTATTCAGCAGCTTTTAGTTAGTCGAGGAGTTTTTATGGTTGTTTGTTATGTTTTCTATTTGTATTTTAATCTTCTTGTATTGTCATTTGTTGTAGTGTATTATATTGTATTGTGAAGCACTTTGTGATTTTTATCTGTGAAAGGTGCTGACTTACTTTCCACTACATGGTACCTACTCCACTCAGCTCGGCTCGACTCGACCGCGGTGCCCCGTCCTCCTATTTCCATTGCAGATTTATTACCGCCTTGTGTGAGGCGTGCGCCGCAGGAAACTGCCGTGCCCTAACGCGACACACACACAGAATGTGGAAGGTATTTTTGACGCTCGGCATGTGGCTGTTTGCCAGAAGACACATTTAGTTTCTAAAGAAGCTGGAAGCAGCAAAAAAAACACCGCTGGCTAAACTATTTAAAAATGGGGGGTTTGTTCAGGACCCCCCCGTCTGTCTCTAGCAATGACGACGCAGTGATTACTGACGATTCTTTCCGACCAATCAGGAGTCTGCAGGTTTTTATGTCACCTTTTGGTATCGCCTCAGCTCGCTTGGAACCTTGATGGAGGTGAGACTAATAGTGTGTCTCAAATCGCGCACTTCCGTTAGTGTACTTACTGAAGTGCACTTCGTACACTACGTACTTACTTGCATAGTGCCTAAAATTTGACGGGGTAGTGTTGTCTCAAATCGCGCACTGCCTTATGTACTTACAGGAAATGACATCACAACATCTCAGTCCTCCTTCTTCTTCTTCTTCTTCTATGAAATTGTGAATTGTACCCAAGGCAGAGCATTCCCAACACTGTTGTCACTTGTGACCCGTAACTTCTTTGGTTAACTGTGCCGCTCTTAGCTAGCTAAAGTTAGCTAAAGCTAGCTTGATAGCACATCAAATTACGGTACAAATTAACGTTATAATTCGCGGTACAAAAATCATCACCGACTCCAAAATTAACCAAATATACATAAACAGGTGGCTTATATGTTATACAAGTATAGCAAAAAGACTAATGTTCAACTTACATTTGTAATACTCCGTGGGTCTCGCTGTCGCGTATTCGGCCGCCATTATCGAAAATTTTTCACCTTTTGTTAGCTCCGCCCCTTCCGCTACGTAGCCAAGATGGCGACCGTTGAGGGTGGAAAGTGTCCATCGATCCACACTCAACTTTTTGACCGTTATGAGTGCACCATCCGGGTACTTGTAGTGCACTGCATTTACCACACTTTGACGAGTGACAGATTGAGTGTACTCAAATAGCTAGTATAAGTACAGAAGTACGCGATTTGAGACACACCTTAAATAAAGTACCTGTTAGCAGGTACCAGGTGTGTGTGTGTGTGTGTGTGTGTGTGTGTGTGTGTGTGTGTGTGTGTGTCCATGGCAGGTACCAGGTACTTTTTTTCGTAATGGAAAACCAAAAAAGCGAGAAGAGTTGAGGCGAGTCGAGCTGGTACCATGTAATGGAAAAGCGCCATTAGAGTCACTAAAAGTTCTGTTGTTGCTGCTGACAGACTCAGATTATTATTCTAAGTGTCTGACAACATTATGGGATGGATCCCTACAGAGGTAGACCTTTTAGTTAAAGAGTAAGATCCTTTTAGTTTAACATCAAACAGCCCCGAAATCACCATCACCAAACCCACCAGACTCCATGTAAATAATCAGGACTTTTAGCGTGTATAGAGCCAGCATATTTCCACCAGACTCCATGTAAATAATCAGTACTTTTAGCGTGTATAGAGCCAGCATATTTCCACCAGACTCCATGTAAATAATCAGGACTTTTAGCGTGTATAGAGCCAGCATATTTCCACCAGACTCCATGTAAATAATCAGTACTTTTAGCGTGTATAGAGCCAGCATATTTCCACCAGACTCCATGTAAATAATCAGGACTTTTATCATCGTAAAACACACTTCATTCAAAGTGGACAGAAACTAAATAAAACTATCAAAAGCCGTCTTGGTTCATGTTTCCACTGATTATTTACATGGAGTCTGGTGTAGTTTGGTGTTGGTGATTTCGGGGCTGTTTCATGTTAAACTAAAAGGATCTAACTCTTTAACTAAAAGGTCTATCTCTGTAGGGATCCATCCCATAATGTTGTCAGACACTTAGAATAATAATCTGAGTCTGTCAGCAGCAACAACAGAACTTTTAGTTGTAAAATACAGAATAACACAGACTGATGTAATGTGAAGGAAATAAGAAAAACTCACAGTTTTATCCTGTTTCTTTTTGGCAATTTCCTTCTGTCCTTCCTCTGAGAGTTTGATAGTTGTATTGCAGTACAGATTAGCGTGAAAACAGCAAACAACCCAGTCTCCCTTGAATAACAAAGAGATAAACCACAGCGAACCTACGCAGACTGCCTTGAGAATGCGTAAACCTATAATCCAACACTTCTCGCAATTACAATTCAAGACATTTTCAGTCCATAGTTGTAAAAAAATTAAAATGAAGGTTGGTATGACCGCGTAGGTAAAGCATCTTCTAAGCCCTCTTTCACATCTGCACTCGTATTCCCTCTGAAGCAGTACATTGTAAGTAAAAATCACAATGATTAAGAAAAAGGTGCTGAATTGTGGGCTCCTATAAGCTGAAGAGGTGTTGTCCATCTTTGCTCTAAAGTTAGAATCTGCTGAGAGCTGCTGCCTGGTTCCTCTAGATATACTAACAGGAAACATGAAACCAATCTTTTCCTCTTTTATATGAATGAGGTGTGTGTGTGTGTGTGGGGGGGGTGTTTCTCAATCTCAAGACTGCAAAGAACAGACTTCTTGTTCCTGGGGGGGCAGATCTTACTCTCAATTATGTCATCACTCAATAACACATCACAGAGGTAGTGCAGTGATTTAAAATAACTGCTAGAAATAAAAATAAACTTTGAATTTTTCAAACTTTTGAGCTTTACATATTTTTGTTTGTTTATATTTTAGCTCAAACACCCCTTATATATTCAGCCCAGTGGAACACTATCCCTACTAATATTAGTGTATATAGGTTTAGTCCTGCTTCTCTAAATGCTTTCAGTATTAAAGTTACATGTTATTATAAATCTCAACACTGTCTCCTCCTAACTCCTGATAAATCATATAAGACTAGGACTATCTAAAGTTAATTCTTATAATTTACTTTGTTAGATTATTGTTTGATTATTAAAGTGTTTTAATCCGATGCACCCCCAATGTGTAAATGGTCTCTCAGTGTCTCCACTGCTGGCTGGTCACGTTTAACAGGAGAGAGGAGCGAGAGGGTCAGGGTGGTGACCGGCCTCTGACGAGCTGTTACCATCTTCAGCCAGAGAGGACATTATTTCTTCAGCTTCTTCTTACACTGTCACCTGGGAGGGAGCACACACACACACACACACACACACACACACACACACACACACACACACACACACACACACACACGCACACACACACACACACACACACACACACACACACATAGACACACACAGACACACACACACACAAACACACAAACACACACAGAGACACAAACACACAGACAGAAACAGACACACACAGAGACACACACGTCAGTGTGTGGGCTTATCTGCTAACGTTAGCTACCGAACATTACCTTGAAACCATCCAGCAAATAGACTGTACAACGTCACCGCTCATTGTACACACAGTTTAACAACAAAACAAGACGCTGAGTGAACATTAATACATTTTTCATGTTGGTTTTGAGCGGTATGCACCCCCACTAACCTGGAAAACGGTGTGAGTGCAGATTTCATGACGCGGCTTTTGTTGCTGTTAATCACTTATTGAGTGAAGTAGTACTCGCCCTGTTGTTTATTTGGTTGCCATAACTTCGCGAGTGATGACGACTCTGACGCGTCCTGTCCAAGCCCCCAGGAAGAGTGCCATTTCTAAAAGCCACCGTGGGCTTAGTGGATAACGGTGGTACTGCCCCCCCCCATGGCCCAGAAAGACTTTGCATGGCGAAACGTCTACAGTATATTTCAGCAGATCATTTGTTTCTGGGTATATCAACTTACCAGCCTGAACACTGAAAGGGTCCTTGTTTAAAACGTCACGTTTTTAACATTTTTAACATTCACTAGAAGCGAATCCAGAATTATTAAATTTGGCATGATGAACACGCATAGTGGACGCGAGCAGAGCCGCGAGACTGCGCCCGCCCGCTCACATGACTGTTCTCCCGAGGTCCTGTAGCTAGCTGTAATAATGGATATAGCTAATGGTTGTAATTCACCATGTGTTCTATGAATACGTCCATGGTATTATCTTATGAAGTTATGATACATCCGAGGGATGTATGTAGCTGCTGTAAAGCCTGTTAGCTACGTGGATGTAACGTCATTAGCGTTTCCCAAACTGGCGGGCTATCGGCTAGCTAGCTAGTTGCTAACATCAGGGGTAGCTAGCATGGCTGTATTAAGATCTATACATAGCTAGTTATATGCCTACATAACGTTACTACAGACATAGTGATTACATGGCCTTGGTTCTCTCTTATGATCCATCCGAGGGCTGTATGCTGTAAAGCTTGTAACGTGGATGAGAGCTGAAGCCATGGATGAGCTCTGTTCACGAACAATGAAAACGGCGAGTTCATGAGTTCGCCACTTGTAAGAGACACGAAAGAGAAGCTCATGAACGCGCATGTTGCTACCGGTTGCTATGACAACAAACAAATTATTGCTAGTGCGCATGTCCATGGTGAGCCAACCAGCGTTATGGGCCAACAATGCGGAAGAACCGAGCTCCATGTTTGCTTTATGCGCTTTTGAGCAACTCTTATTGGAACGTACGGGAACTGTCATCCGCTCTTTCTCCCCCTAGGGGGAGAGAGAGCTCACCCTAGGGGGAGAGAGAGCTCCCCCTAGGGGGAGAAAGAGCGGATGACAGTTCGCTTGAGTTCAGTAGAGCAGACGGCGCTACGACTTTATGACTTTTCATAAACAGCTGAAGGATGAAGGAAAGTAATTCATAGCAAGACATGAACATAAAGATATGAGAGAGTGACTGCTGTAAAGAGAACTACAGTTATGGAGAAAGTGTAGTTCTAAATATATATTAGCTAAACCCCAAAACACAGACTGAATGTGTAGAAGAACCATCTGCTCTACTGAAGACTAAATATAAGAGAAGACTCAGATCATATTTATATGTTTTCCTGAGAATATTTTATATCATTATTATTTACACGACAGTGAAGCTCCAGGAGGAAACGTATAAAATATAATTCATAACAAGACATGTTCACGAGGATATGACATGATCACAACTAAGATTTTATGTATTTACTAAACCATACGAAAGGTTTTCGTGTGTTTCTCTCGTTGTGCCCTTGAATACTTTTTAATTTCAGCGATGGTCTTCTTTCCACATCTGTGATGTTGTTTTTCTCTTTGCAGGCTAACAGTTTCTGTTGTTCAGACTGATTTATCTCACAGCAAACATACCATTCTCCATCGGTGAACACAGAGGTAACCCACAGCAGACAAATACTGCCTTGTTGTTGATAGTAAACTACATGACAACAACATGAGTTACAGGAACATGTACATATACATCTAGATAGTAATGCCTTGTTCATCCAGAGTTATATAACAAATATAATACAAAATGCCATGTAGATAGAACAACTAAAATCTCCTTCACAAGTGCACTCATAATCCCTGTAGAGCACAACATCTATCTATAAATTGCAGGAACGTCTGTCTGTGTGTGTGTGTGTGTGTGTGTGTGTGTGTGTGTGTGTGTGTGTGTGTGTGTGTGTGTGGGTGTTAAGCGCATATCTCTCGAACCGTTAGTCCCATGGATTTCCAACTTGATATGTGTCTTGCTACAGGCATGAGTAAGTGCAGTGCCAAGTTTGACGTTGTTTGGATAAGAAACGCAAAAGATATCGTCGGTAAAAGAAGCACACATTGGCTTTTGCTGCTCTAGCCGCTGGCCCCTCCCCCTCTCACCCTGAGGACCAGAGACAGAGAGCTGGTCCCTCCCCCTCTCACCCTGAGGACCAGAGACAGAGAGCTGGTCCCTCCCCCTCTCACCCTGAGGACCAGAGACAGAGAGCTGGCCCCTCCCCCTCTCACACTGAGCAGGACTATTGACATATATAAAATGGAGCAACAGACCCCGTTGCTTTGGACGGAGACCAGTGAAGGATATTAGAAGTCTCTTTCCCGGTGATGGCTGAGCGTTACTGAGCAGCCTCCAACTGAGCTTGAAGACGTAGATGTGACGTGAGCAACCTGTCTGAAAGTTGGAAGTCTTCTGGTAGCTGTGCCAAGAGAAATCTCAATCATTCCCAATCTAGCAGAGACGGAGAGAGCGTAGGTATATGTAAGGAGATAACATAGACACAGGCTAATTATTGATCACTAAAATGATAGTTAACATTAGTAATTAAACTTAAACAGCTAATGGAAGTCCAAACTGCCTGAGAGCTTCTCCTGTACTATACGGTAATTCCTCTACTATGAGACAGTAAGTCTCGTGGTTATGACCCAATCGTTAGCCTATTTTTATAAAAACGTCTGCTATGTAGAGCTTAGATCGGCCCAAAAAAATCAAGCCCGAACCTGCCCGAGCCCGAGCACGTTGTGTCCAAGCCCGGCCCGGCCCGACACATTAACTGTAATTATGAGCCCGAGCCCGATTTAAACCCGACATTAATCCGTGGGCCGTTATAACTGACGTTCTCAACTACAATTCAGAGTTGTTTGAACTGCAGAAATCTGTTTAGAATAATACAACAAGGACGAAGCTGTAAACTGCTGTTAGTTTATTCAGAATGGAACGGATCGCAAATGATCTGAATGAAGAAACGTAAAAAAAAGAAACAATGATGAACAACATATTGTTGTCACTGCCCACGACTTGTTTAAACTGCTTCCATACCTCCGACTTTCCTCCACACTTGCTCAAAGGTAATTCTCCTGTTTTTTTTTTCTTTACATCTTCAAGCTCCATGTTGCACTTAAGCTCCACCATACAGCCCAGCAGGCCCGGTGTGATGCTCCACCATACAGCCCAGCAGGCCCGGTGTGATGCTCCACCATACAGCCCAGCAGGCCTGGTGTGATGCTCCACCATACGGCCCAGCAGGCCTGGTGTGATGCTCCACCATACAGCCCAGCAGGCCCGGTGTGATGCGTGCGAGAGGAGACTCCGCGCATGACACGTGCTGCATTTTGTAACTGCAGCCTAAATTTTGTACACATTTGTTACTTTTATATAGCTTATATATACATATTTATAATATTTCTGATTATGGCATAGCTTTCTCCCCACCCAATTAGGCAAAATAGGTAATGGATAAAAAAAAAAAAAAATGCTTGATCAAGGGCCCGAGCGTGTCGGGCTCGGGTCGGACTCGGGCCTGGGCCGAGAATCTAAACTCTAATGCTACGGAGCCATAACGTGAGGTACAAGGTAATGGAGCCTTTTATACATTGTTGTGTTTCTTTAGAAATAAACAATGGACAAATAGAGTCTTTAAACTCTTCAGATGTAAACATACATCTCAGACCCACAAACATGTGCAAAGTAGCACTATGTTAACGATCTAATGACATGAGACTGTAGGTGTGTCTCAAATCGCGTACTTCTGTACTTATACTAGCTATTTGAGTACACTCAATCTGTCACTCGTCGAAGTGTGGTCAATGCAGTGCACTACAAGTACCCGGATGGTGCACTCATAACGGTCAAAAAGTTGAGTGTGGATCGATGGACACTTTCCACCCTCAACGGTCGCGTTGAGGTTAGCGGAGCGTTAGCGGAGGCTAAGTATATTTTAGGTGTTTTCGGATCGTTTTCTATTATTGTAAAGTGGTTGAGATGTTGTTAAGGAGCTCAGGGACAACATGTGCTGTTCGGGGTTGTACAAATAACCGCACAAAATTAAGTCAGTGGCTTAAACGTGAGTGTTATGAACACAAGCCAAAAACTAAAGCCGAGTGTCCATGCCAACAGTGGTACAGTTTTCATCGCCTCCCACAAGAAGATAAACCAAAACAAAGATGGCTTAAGAACTTAAACCTAAAAGAGCCCCCCAAACATCTGTTTGTGTGCTCGTTTCACTTCATTGACAAGAAGCCAACACAGGATAACCCGTACCCAACGCTTGTTCTCGGTTACGAGAAGCCACCGGAGAAGAGACGCCGACCCAGGACTCCACATGTCACAGGTAGGTCCACTAACGTTAGCTTGTTAGTTTTCCGTATACAGTTTTTTTAAATACCTTAACTGTTCTTGAAATGCTTAAAATTAATATAAAAAAAGTGTCTGCCATGGTGGTAGACAGATGGCCTGATATTTTAACCTAGCACAAAGTTTTATCCTGCACTTGGCACACTGTGGCAGGTGTTAATTTCGTTCCCTCTTTTAGTTAACATTTACAGAATATCTATTTTGAGATTATTAAATGCAGTCTATGTGTCTAGATGTCGCTAAGCCAGAGTTCTTATTTGGCAGTGGAAAAAAGTCTGAGAACAGCAACAAATAAGGCACAGACACGTTCATGTTTTTAAAAGTAGTAACGTTAGTAGTTGTTGTTATGCTTTTCTGTGTACTTCACAAGATTATCACAATCTAAACATGAATATCAATTTATTTAAATACTGTGGTTCAAATTTGTACATTTAATTTAAGTCAATCCTTATGTACTTTCCATATACCTGAACTGATACTACTGCAGTTATAAATCTCATGTTGTAACATAAATATGTAATTGATGTATTCCCTGCAGATGAGCCTGATGTGATGGAGGTTTCTGGGGAGCCAGGCCCTACTTCACAGACCTTCCAGGATGCCCAAACACAGTGGTCAGACCCAGCAATGGAGGACCACATCTACTCCAAAGGACCTACTATCACATGTGGTGTGACAACTGCCCCGTCTTCTGATTCGCTGCCTGTTGCAGAGTTAACATTGAAAGATGATGCAGACTGTTTGCTGTACACAGGGATTCCGCTACTTGAATTTAAAACACTTGTGTCTTGCTTGCAACATTTTGCCCCCAAATCATCAACATTGCCAGCAGAGGACCAAATCCTGTTGACATTGATGAAGCTTAGACAGAACTTTGTTATTGCGGATTTAGCAAAACGCTTCAAAATGTCACCTGGTCAAGTCAGTAAAACACTGAAATTCTGGATAGATGTGATTGCTGAGCACACCCAGGATCTCATTCCATGGCTGCCTCGTGAAACAATAAAGGCCACTTTGCCGAAGGCTTTTATGGACAGTTTTCCAAACACAACCTGCATAATTGACTGCACAGAAAGTGTCCTTCAGAAGGCTAAAAATCTAGACTCACGAACTGAATCTTACAGTCACTACTTTGCTAGCAATTCTGTCAAGTACCTAGTAGCAACTGCTCCATCTGGAATTGTTATGTACATTTCAGAAGCTTATGGTGGCAAATGTAGCGATAGATTCATCACACAGAACTCTGGGTTTCCCGACCATCTGCGTGCTGGAGATGAGGTGACGGGGGACCGTGGCTTCACCATCAGGGATTTGCTGGAGGAACGGAACGTTGGTTTGATGACGCCAGCCTTTACGCGTAAGAAAAGCCAGCTGACAAATGAGCAGGTCACTCGCACAAGGCGCATTGCTAATGTCTGCATACACATTGAACGAGCTATCAGGCGTCTTAAGGTGTACAAGATCCTCTCACAAACTCTGCCTATTCATTTTGTCACTAAAATTGACAAAATACTAAAGATCTGTGCAGCACTTGTAAATCTGCGAGGGGAGCTTATTTCAAGCAAATAGACACAATAACAATAATTTTGCGGAGCATACTGAATGTTCATATTCTTTTTGAATGCAGGAATTTTTATGGGTGGCATGTTTGAGCCACCCAAATTATAATCGGTGAATCTAGCTGCTACTATGAGATATGAGTGTTTTATGGTTTGTTTGTTGGAAAAACACTTTTTTCGTCAGTACACTGCTAATGTGTAATAACCACTTACTGAAAACGGTCTCGTATTTTACGAAGATAGTTCACCAAAACATGTTTCTGAAAACATTTTAAGAGAGAAATAGGCCATGCAGTTGCTGAATCTGTCTGTTTTTTGATCGACAAAGGTCAGTTTAAAAGATTTTGAGAGCTGCCGAGCCGACTGCTCCTCAAGTGGAGTGCATGGCTGTATTAAGAGAACGGTGGAGTGTGGAGTGCTTAATATTAACAGTCTATGGGAGTGCTGCAGGTCACGTCATGTGTAGAAACGCTAAGTGGAAGAGAAAAATTCAAATGACACATTAATGTATTCTTATAATTAACTAACATGTACAAGTTATTTCATATAATTGAGTTAATTTACAAAAATGTATTTACAATGTTTATACAGGTAACTATTTGTTAACTTTAATATATTTAATTGTTTTGTCAGCTCAAACAACTGGCTGTCACCTTAAAACTTTCAATAAAAGTGGAACTGTCAATGAACTGAAAAATTCTTTTGTTTTCTATTTAAACTAGTGAAACAGCATTACACTGTCTTTGTGTAGGTATATTTCTTCAGAATATACAACCAATAAAACTGATTATACAGTGTAAACCCTGCCTCAACTACTCATTAAAGATCTGCAGGTATGTTGGGCAGAGATTTATCTTCTTGTCAGCAAAATCATCAGCCAATCTAGGTAGCATGTGTGAAAAGTAGAAATTCTGCAGTTGTTGAACTTGTGCATCTGTGTAGTTTTTGTCAAATGGAACGTCCATTTCAATGTCACTCACTTGGTGTCCAGATGACCAGCTTGCAGCTCCCTAGGCCCAGACACATCATGGTCAATTGTGTCTGAAATAAGGATTATTAGTGCATGTTGGTGAAAAAAACAAACATTGAAATAGATATAAAAAACATTGTTTGGCTAATAATAGAGCTAATCTACTTGAAAACATTTTATTTACCTGCAGGTAGTATCCATCCTTTCCTTTGGGAAGGATCAGGTACTGTTCATCACCTAATCTTTTGATGTCACCATTTGGCCGTCCCAGAAATTCTGTCAGTGACATGCAACTCTTGAAGGGGCACTTGATCTCAAGGAGCTGTGTTGAATCAAGGATCCCATCTGGACTAGCTCCCAACCAAGAATAGTCAGGGTGCACAACCAGGCCTCTCTTCTCCACAGTATGCCCTCTGCTCTCCATGAGTGTGATGACCTTGATCTCATTTTCTTTGCCATGCTGCGTTGCTGTATTGCCGGTGAAAGTTGGGTACAGATGCTCATTTAGAAATTTTCTGGGATCAGTGGTGCTCCTTTTTGGGACTTTTTTTGCTGTGCTGGCTGTTATACGCAGCTTTCTAGCATCATGCCATAACTGTGAAGAACTTTGCATCCTGGTTTCTTCCATCAGTGTATCTGCTTGTACATGGGACACTTTGATGCAGTCCTCATAAAACTTGGTGCATTTTGGACAGGTGAGGGTTGTGCTGTGTTCAGTATGACAGAGTGTGTTATTGTGGGCTGGATCATGTTTGCTGAGGCCTGCCTTGCTGCTGTCTACATCTGCTCTGTAACTCAACTGAAGAAGACCATTTGTCTGGAGCTTAAACAGTGGGACCATCACGGATGAATTGCTGTGGGCTATGAACTTATGAAGGTAAATATAGTGCAAAAAGGGAGAGCTTGTAGAATACAATGTGAGAACTTGCAGAACAAAAAATCTGAACTTGTATGTTAAAATTTGCACTTGTAAAAATTTAATTTGCACTTGTAAAAATAAAATTTGCACTTGTAAAAAATATTCACACACATGTGATCTGAATTTGAAGTCATACAAAGAAAAAAAACATGAGAGCTTGTAAAAAAAATCTGAACTTGTAAGTTGAAATTTGCACTTGTAGAAAATGTTCACACACCTGTATTCTGAATGTGAAGTTACAGAAAAAATATTCACAAGTGTGTAGATTGATATTTACATGAACACAATGACAGCTGCAAACTTATAATGCAACATTTACTCGTATACTTTTTTTTTTACTCTGGTTCATTTTCCATCACAACCACAACTCAGTGATTACAACCTCTGGAATCTGTCACTGCAACTTCACATATGAGCTCTCTCGCATCACAAAGTGGCCAATCTGCACCTCGACTTTCACAACACTCTTGACGATACATTTGGTGCAAAACTAATTTGTACCTGTGGACTGAGGCTGTGGAGCTCTGAGCTAACAGAACGGGAAAATCAGGGTTTCTATCGCCAGATGAGGGACAACTCTGTCTGGCTTATTTATGTAGCATGGAAACTTGGTGGAATAGCATGCTAGCGTTAGCTAGCTAACTAGCAGCCAGCCCGCTTCTAAATAAATACCGTTTAATTATCTAAACACTTTTTAACAGTCAAACTAAAACACTGGCGGTGAGCTCCAGGGCCTGCAGCCGCAGACGGACCGTCATCAGTTGGGATCGACCAGCGTAGCAACACTGCTTTTGCCAGAAAGCTTCGCTGCCGACCCCGACCTGCAGTCGGAGCTCCAGCGGGACACGGAGAGCCCCACATCCGGTAGCAGCGGCCCATCCCCCGGCCATTACCAGAGCTTGCTTTGCTGATGTTGTGCATCCCTGCTAAGAATTGCACCCGCTTGGGCAGAAACAATAATTTCTGCAGAATTCATTGCTGCCGAAAATTGCATCTAGGTAGCAAGGAAATGCTACTACAGAGTCTGATAAAACATTGATGTCTCTAAACCTTCTAAAATTCTAATCATTATTGATGAACATGACAAAGAGATTTACTATTGCCTAGTTTTTAAACAGTACTTTGCCTTATAAAATCATTATTTTCCCTAGTGGATGCAATTCTCGGCAGGGATGCGAAACTTGGCACCTGTTACCCACTGATGACGGTCCGTCTGCGGCTGCAGGCTTTTCCCATTCTGTTAGCTCAGAGCTCCACAGCCTCAGTCCACAGGTACAAATTAGTTTTGCACCAAATGTATCGTCAAGAGTGTTGTGAAAGTCGAGGTGCGCAGATTGGCCACTTTGTGATGCGAGAGAGCTCATATGTGAAGTTGCAGTGACAGATTCCAGAGGTTGTAATCACTGAGTTGTGGTTGTGATGGAAAATGAACCAGAGTAAAATAAAAAGTATACGAGTAAATGTTGCATTATAAGTTTGCAGCTGTCATTGTGTTCATGTAAATATCAATCTACACATTTGTGAATATTTTTTCTGTAACTTCACATTCAGAATACAGGTGTGTGAACATTTTCTACAAGTGCAAATTTCAACTTACAAGTTCAGATTTTTTTTACAAGCTCTCATGTTTTTTTTCTTTGTATGACTTCAAATTCAGATCACATGTGTGTGAATATTTTTTACAAGTGCAAATTTTATTTTTACAAGTGCAAATTAAATTTTTACAAGTGCAAATTTTAACATACAAGTTCAGATTTTTTGTTCTGCAAGTTCTCACATTGTATTCTACAAGCTCTCCCTTTTTGCACTATATTTACCTCCATATAAACTCTCTATGGTTCTTAAAAAGTTGTGGGGAGGTTGTTAATTCTTGCATTGAACGTAGTGATGGGCCTGGATATATGTGGCTAGGTCTGTGATGGTTAAAATTAATGTGCTTATTCTTCTTCAGACCTACATTCTTCTTTACACCAGAATTCCACTTTCTTTGCACATCAGTGCTTGCCATCCCTGTCTTGCCCTGCCTCACTGCATTTTCGACCTAAATCCAATGAAATTAAATCTCATCATCCTACAATCTTAGACTCAAGAATTTGACTGAAGGCTACAGTGAAACAACATGCAGAACATGAATGACACAGTAAACATTTCAGTTTAGTAACGTAACATTTATTATTAATATCACAATACAATAAACAATGTCTGTGCCCCTAATAGTCCATACTTTACTGACCTTCCACAAAAGTGCTGCTGCATGACTACAAGATCGTCCTGGGCCTGCAATACATGAGCAACCTGCTGTCTGTACTTCACCTGTCACTGATGCTAGCACCCAAGCCTTCTGATGTGCTACGTGTAGGCTCTGGCTCGGTTCAATGTCCCCTTTTAGATAAACGAGGTCGTTTCCGACATCTTTAAACAACAGCCGACCGACTTTATCACTGTGAAGATACTGATACGCCTCTGAGCTTTTCAAATTGCTCATCGCTGTACCATCACAGGCTACTGAAGCAACAAAATAGCTAAAAATGCTACCGTAAGTGATACGAGGCCACTTCTTCACGTCATCCTCCCAACCATCTACCGCGGAGGGTAAAGGTACTGATGTTTCACCCTTTTTAAGCTCGTTATGGTTGTGTTCCCACATCATTAGCAAGTTTCATCGGTATTTCTTAAATGAATGAATGAGTAACACTTCCCGCTTGTTTACTTCCGTCTATCGAAGCTCGAAGCGGAAGTCGCGCCCACTTTTGACGCAAAGCATCATGGGACGTTGGAAACTTGTGGATAGAAGTTACCGGTACTTT